>NC_045426.1:547560317-547727817 GCF_902635505.1 Sarcophilus harrisii | reverse complement strand
CTTATGTTTCTTCTCCTACCTCTTAACTTCCTATCATCTTTGCCTGATGAAATTTTGTTCATTTTTTAAAGGCCTGGCCTAAATATTTCCTCTTCCATGAAACCTTCTTGGGTGGCCCAAATAGGATATTTGCTCTGATGGCCAAAATTACATAGTATTCTGAGTGTTCCTCTGGTATAGACCTTATTAGAAGTTGTCCTATATTATAGCTTTGTGTTTACTTATCTCATTATTGCTATTAGAATATAAGCTTTTTTATAGCTTTTTATTTACAAAATATATGCATGGGTAATTTTTCAGCATTGACCCTTGAAAAAACCTTCTGTTCCAACTTTTCCCTCCTTCTTCCCACCCCCTCCCCCAGATGGCAGGTTAACCAATGCATGTTAAATATGTTAAAGTATATGTTAAATACAATATATATATACATATACATACAGTTATTTTGCTGCGCAATAATTGGACTTTGAAATAAGGTAAAATTAATCTGAGAAGGAAATCAAAAATGCAAGCGGACAAAAACAGAGGGATTGGAAATGCTATGTAGTGGTTCACATGCATTTCCCAGAGTTCTTTTGCTGGGTATAGATGGTTCTATTCATTATAACAAACAGAACTGATTTGGTTCATCTTATTGTTAATGAGAGCCACGTTCATCAGAATTGATCATCATAGAGTATTGTTGTTGAAGTATATAATGATCTCTTGGTCCTGCTCATTTCACTCAGCATTAGTTCATGTAAGTCTCTCCAAGCCTTTCTGAAATTTTTCTGCTGATCATTTTTTACAAAAAAATAATAGAATATAATCTTTTTAAAGGACAAGATCATCCTATTTCATCCACCTTTGGGTATGCTTTGCTTACAATAGGCATGTGTGTCATTTCAATAAGCACTTATTGTTCTTGTTTATTTTTTTCAGTCATGTCCAATTTGGGGTTTTCTTGGCAAAGCAACTGGAATAGTTTGCCATTTCCTTCTCCAGATCATTTTACAGATGAGGAAACTGAGGCAAATAGGGTTAAGTGACTTGCCCAGGGTCATACAACTAGCAAATGTCTGAAGCCAGATTTGAATTCAAGAAATTGAGTCTTCCTGATTCTAGGCCTATAACTCTCTCATAGCTCCCCTTAACTAGCTATTCTTGGATGATGTTGTTTGTATTTCATTCTCCAAGAGGATTATGACATCAGAAAGGTGATGCCCTAACATACAAGTGGATTGGAGTTAAGTAAGGGAGAACTATGCAAAGTCACTAGCTCATTCTCTCCTCTAGAGCAATTTAATCTTTGCTTAAACACTTTCAGCAAAAGGGAGCTCACTACTTTGTAAGGCACTTTTTTGTATCATTGAACAACTCTGATCATCTTCTGCAAATTCAAAATCTCCCTGCATGTAACTTTTTCTGAACCTTTTAAATTCTGCCCTCTAGAGTAACACAGAATTACAGGCCAACAATGGTAGAGAAGTCACTGGAGATTTGATTTAAATAGACTATTTTAAGAAAAAATCCCAACATAGTAGGAGTTGAATGAAACTGAACAAAACAGGGAAAACTTGGAGAGAGAGGGAAGGCCTGCTATTTTCCTTTCAGCTAAGTAAAATAGCAAGATGAAGGGCTGTCCCAGACATTTGCTAGATTATGATAAATATCAGTATTAATAATAACAGCAGCAGTAATAATTACTAACTGCTTGATTTGGACGCAGGTCAAGAAACTATCCAAATTGTATGCATGAAAAATTTGTGACTTCAGTGCTGGGAACATTTTCAAGGAGGAAGAAAAACTAATGTGAAAAAAAAAATCCTCCCTCTAATGGGAATAACTATACCCTTTCAATTTGTGAAGTTCAGTTGAGAGAAGAAGAGAATATTTCATGGGAGACAGCCCTCCTCTGTCTGGACTTCTCTGACCATAAGAAATGGCTGAGCAAGAAAATGAGACTTTTTAGATGATTCCTCAACTGCTCACACTATATGATGGTGTAAAATAGAACCATTATTAGTATTTTTTAAGATGGAGAAGGGAATAAATTGGGTGTTTAAAGTATCTTCTGTCATTTTATATCTGTCAGGGTAGCCCTGCCTTGGTCTTACTATGACCTTTGGATCACTCAGTGCAGTATAGGTCTCTAACTGATACTTCTATCTGTTCTCAAAGGACTGGAAGCTAAAGCAGCTCCAGGCATAGCCAGGGCACTCACACAAATGATCTTGACTTCTCCAAATTTGAACCTGGAGAGTGTTTACTTCCTGTCAAACCTTAGGGATTTGCTGATTTTCCCCATTACTGCAAATTGCTCGCTCTCTGGGTGCCTTCCATTTGGTATTAAGATGCAATCAGTGTTTCCTAACTGATTAACAGCCCTCACCCCTCCACCCCTCCATAATCACATCTGACTAGGCTGGAAAATCTCAGTCAAATGCAGGATTCCTTCTTCCATGACTGCTGGGCGTTCAGATCTTTAGGTTTTTGTTGTTGATGTTTTTAGGAAGCTGAATGTTTGGATGTGTGACTGTTGGGTTAGGGGGTGAGTGAGAGAAGGGAGAAGTCACTTGGCTCTTTCTATGAATCCTGGGAGTGATGATGAGAAGAAACTTGGGCTTTCTAAAGTTCCTAGAAATCCTAGAGTGTGTCAGACCTTGTGACAGGCCTCTGGAATAATGATGGATGATAGATGTGACTGCTTGCCAAATGAGGCAGAGGCCAGCATGAACTAGGCCTTCCAGATGAATAAACACAGGCCTTCTTTTAAGACTGAGTGGCAGAATGATGAGAACTCAGGTGATGGCCTACCCAGCATCATTTGTCAATCAACATGTGAGAGAATGGTTGCCAACTTGCTTTTAAGAAAACAGTTCCAATTTCTACTTTTTCACCTGTATACTTTCCCTCGTTCAGTCCCAGACCCTAACCATTTCCTTTACCCTCTTATGTCCCAAACACATACCGACACACATTCACACTCCACTGAGATTCTCTCTCTGTTCACTCTCCTTCTTCTCCTTTCCCCCTCCTCCCTATCTTCCCTCTACTCCCCCCCCTCTTCCCTGCCCCCCTCTCTCTGTCTCTCCTCTCTCTCCTCTCCCTCCTTCCTCCCATGTGGTCCCCCTTTCTCTCCCCCTCCCTCATTTCCTCCTCTCCTATCCTCTCTCTTTCCTCTCCTCTCCTTGATTCTCCTCTCTTCTTCTTTCTTCTCCTTTCCTCTCCTTTCTCACTGTCTCTCTCTGTTTTTCTGTCTCTGTCTCATTGTTTCTGTGTGTCTCTGTCTCTCTCCTAATACATCTTGCTGTCTTTGTTTCTCTACCTATTTCTGTCTCTGTTTCTTTCCCTCAAGCAAAACACCCCCCCCCAAAAAAAAAAAAAACAGATTTTCCACTTGTACAAAGGTCTTCAGAAGTCCTGGAACTCTTCCCTCCTCTCCATTTACTTAGCAAATGTCATTATTTTTATTAAGGCCCTGGTTTTGTTCCTGCCCTCACCACAGTTTCATAGTGGTTTAAAGAAGAAAATAAAAACCCACCAAAAAGAACCAATAACTCTGGGAGGATGATGGACACACAAATCTTATTGAATAAGTAAGGAAATGAAAGGGGAAGCAAATCAGTAAAAGCAGACTGAGCACCACAGCTGCTACAAATCCAAGCAAGCCCTCTTAAACTTGATTAGTACTGGCTATGTGTGTGCACCTCCACATAAATCTTTTTAATCCCAGGCAGATAGAAGTGTAGGACCTAGCACCATGTAGGCCTCAGTATCCCTTGTTGCTTGAATTTTTTTTTCATTAGATCCATAGAATGAGCTTACAGAATAAAGAAGTAGAGAGGGGAGAATAACCAGGGGTGGTAAAAAAAATCAAATTATTTTCTATATCACTTAAAGACTTGGTCAGTGAAATACTGATAGGGAAAGAGGAGTACACTACTGCCCTAACCAGCTGTGAAAAATGAAGTCAAAGTAATTAAATCCCAGAGGTGTATTATTCTACCTTCCCTGCTTATTGTATTATTTTTTCATGGCCTGCCACTGAGACAACACTGAGTAACAACATTAACAAGACAAAGCCCAAAGTCGGCATAGGTATAGTGCCAACTTCTGGAACAACCCTGGGTTGCTTAAGGACCTCTCTAGATCCTGTGTTTATAAACAGGATTTCCTGACAGGCACAGAGATGGAGGTGGAGAAGGGTTGATGTCATTAGAAAGGATGAATACTTCAGAATTCTGGTGAGCATGGAGAGAGGTTAACAAGATGGGAGAGGAAAGAGCTCTTAAAGGGAAATGTTATCTTTAACTTCTCCATAAGAACAGCACAATCAGATAAGTTTTTTTTAAAGTTGATTTTTGTTGTTTCTTGAATTACTTTTATCTTAAAGGACAGATTCTTTTTTTTAAATAAAGCTTTTTATTTTCAAAACACATGCATAGATAGTTTTCAGTCTTTACCCTTGCAAAGCCTTGTGTTCTAAATTTAATTTTCTTCCTCATTTCCTCATACCCCTTCTCCTAGATAGCAAGAATCCAATGTATGTTAAACATGGGCATTTTTTATGAATACTTCTATATTTATCATGCTACACAAGAAAAATCAGATAAAAAAGGAAAAAAAATGAGAAAGAAAATATGCAAGCAAAAACAAAAAAAAGGTGAAAAATACAATGTTATGATCCATACTGAGTCCCCACAGGCCTCTCTCTGGGTGCAGATGACTCTCTCCATCACAACATTGAAACTGGGCTGAATCACCTCATTGTTGAAAAGAGTCACATACATCAGAATTTATTATCATGTAATCTTGTTGCTGTGTACAATGATCTCTTGGTTCTACTCACTTCACTTAGCATCAGTTCATGAAATTCTCTTCAGGGCTCTCTGAAATCATCTTGCTGATCATTTCTTATAGAACAACAATATTCCATTACATTCATATACCATAACTTATTCAGCCATTCTCCAAATGATAAGCATCCCCTCAGTTTCCAGTTTCTTGCCACTACAAAGAGGGCTGCCACAAATATTTTGGCACATGTGGGTCCCTGTCCCTCCTTTAAGATCTCTTTGGGATATAGGCCCAGTAGAGATACTGTTAGATCAAAGGGTATGCACAGTTTGATAGCCCCAGAAGGAGAGATACTTAACCATTTTTGTGTTATGTGTCTGCTTTGCAGTTTAATGAAGCCTATGGCATTTCTATCAGAATAATGTTCTTAAATGGATAAATAAAAAACATAGAATTACAAAGGAAACCAATTATATTGACATAGTAATCAAAATATTTTCAAAAACCAAGTTCAGAGCCTCTAGTTTAAGAACCTCAGCTTAGGATAACAAGTTGTCTTTAAGATTAATAAAAAAAAAATAAATCAAAGCTAGCAGCTCAAGAATTTTAGGATAACTTCCAAAGTACTCAGCTAATAAGATACTGTTTTGTGCGCAGACATTTAAAGAAAATGAACTATGAAAACTGAGAAGAATCAACCATTCCTACCCTCTTATGTCCTGCTATGGTATGCTCCAGGCCTTCAAATACTCATCTCTCCATTCTTCCCCCCCACCCCCCAATCAAAACACATGCAGGGCACCTTGAGTGCAATGAAAATGATGATATCCTTGGTAATATTTTAAGATGTTAGATTGAAAGGTACCTTACAACAGAAAGATTTTTGGAAATTTGAATATTTTAAGTCATGTAAAATGTAAATACTTTAAATCATTTTCAATCCTTAATTTTTCCTAATCCTTTTTAATTTAAAAATAATTTTTAATTGTGAAAGTATACACAAAAACAAATATTTCAATAGAAGAAAAGAACAAGAAAGGGGTTTTTATAAGAAACTATGAAATTGTGTTTGGTATAGCTTTATTTTTAAGATGCACATGTTATATATATAGTTTAATAAAGTAGTAACAAAACTACTCTCTGTCTCCTAGAATTTTATTTTACAAATTAAAAAACATCAAGGGTTTGTTGATATGCTTTTTTTCTGTATCTGTCATAACTCACTATTCTATACCTCCCCCTCCCCACTCCGAGCCATCCTTTGTAATAAATATGTGTAGTTAAGTAAAACAAATCAATATATGGACCATGTCTGACAATGCATATCTCTAGTATATTACACACTATAAAGAGACAGGAGATATCTCACCATTCATTTAAAGTTATTATTCATTGCTTCAATCAGAACTCTAAAGTCTTTCAAAAATTTTTTTTCTCATATTATTGTTGTCATCATGTAAATTGCCCTCCTGGTTCTGCTCATTTCATTCTGTATCAGTTTGCAAGAGACTAACAATATTTTTCTGAATCTGTCATATTTTTCTACTCTTTTTAACACCACTTTTTCTTAAAGTTGCAAAAAAGCAAAACAAAACACCTTAGGGATTTTGATTTAACTCCCTTTCTGTCTTCATCACCTTTCTGATGTAGGTTCTGAGATATTTTTCAGACCCAAAGTTTGGGGGAAGAATAGCAGGGAAGGATTTATATGGCTCATAGACTCTATTACTCATTCTCAGATCATCTGAAATGTTTTCTTTCTGCCTCTTTTTTTCTTTGGGGCATGACTTACATTGAGCCAGTTTTTGCTTTAATTCTTTTGGAATTCCTTATTGATATATCCTCCAAGCAGTTAAAAATGTTATTTTTCCATTTTGTTTTTCAACTTAACAAAACTATCAGTGACTGTAGCCTTTAGATTCACAGCCATTTGGTGCTACTTTTGTGTCTCTCCCCCTTCTTTCTCTCTCCTCCTATTAAGCTGGCTAAATAGTTTAGACATTAAAATAATCTATTATAATCATAAGGAAATGGGTTATTGAAGTAGCTTGTTGACATTATGGATTTAGTTTTGGATTTAGGATTAGGAAGACCTGAGTTCAGAGACTTACTCAGAGACTCACTAACCTTGTGAGTCTGAATACTTGTCACTCAGCCTCAATTTTCTCATCTGCAAAAGACTGGTAAGAATAGCAGCTAGCTGTTATAAGGATTGAAACAAATTTCATGTGAGGTGCTTTACAAAGCTTAAAGAGATATATAAATGCTAGCTCTCATGATTACTATTATTAATAAGGAGTTAAATAATGATAGTTACTATCATTGATAAGGATTTGAATGACAGATTTTCTAAATGGAAAATAAAATAAGGCACAGCTAGTTGTGTTTAATGTTCCATGCCACTTCTCCACTATCTCTGCTGGAGATAGTCTTCCTTTCTTGCACTTCTCTTTGTGGTGACAATCCTAACTTCTATCTCATGGCAGTTATGTGACATAGTGGCTGAAGCATAAGTACAGATCAGTAAGACCAGAGTTCAAATCCTGCCTGAGATATTTACTAATTGTGTGGGACAAGTAGCTTAGTTAAAACAAATAACATAGCCTGCCTCAGTTTCTTTATTTATAAAATGGGGATGATAATAGCATTTATCTTCCAGGGTTGTTGTGAGGATTAAATGAAATCATATTTGTAAAGCACTCTATAAAACTTAAAATACTCGATAAATTATTAGTATTATTATAAATTATTATTATTATTATATTAGTATATTATAAATCTTAGTATTTTTTTGTAAATTACCCTTAATGTTTTCCTTAGGCTTCCACTCTTTTCTGCTGCTTTTTTTCCTGAATGATGCTTAAAAATAATACAGCAATTAAGAGAACATTCACTGTAGTACTGATCCAAATTTTTGCTATTAATGGTCCTTCAAAGCAACTATTTATCCCCATCAGCAGAGATAAATATTTAATGAAAGACTTTAGTGATATGTATTTAGATAATTTTTAAATTATTTAAATTTAAATAAAAAACTTAGTTCTTCTGTTATTGCTAGTCAGTGGCCATTTAACCAGTGCCTGCCCAGAAAGTTCAGGGGGTTAGAAATTCTGTAAGATTCTATCCAATCTAAGTCACAGAGAGACTTGGTTGAGTCAAAATCCTAAACAATATCATATTCTTAGTGAATTGTGTGTGTGAATACCTATGCTTTGTTTAGCCAAGAATGTAGTATTTGTTGATTTGTTACTATGAAAGGTCCCCTTTAAAAGGAAGTTTTATAGCACTAATTTCAACTTTTGAACTTCAAAAACATGGTCCAAGTAATCAGTAAGTGGCTAAAAGGTCTTCAGTTTGCTCTGGAAATTGAATTAACAGTGCTTTTGCTCTGGAAGTTGATTTAGTAGTGTTCAGCACAATGTATTGCAAAAAAAAAAAGTGTATAGTTAAGAAATTCTTCTTCCACTGCCTCCTTCCCTCCCTTCCTTCCTTCCTTCCTTCCTTCCTTCCTTCCTTCCTTCCTTCCTTCCTTCCTTCCTTCCTTCCTTCCTTCCTTCCTTCCTTCCTTCCTGGCTTCATCTTTTGACACTCTAGAGAATATACTAATTCAATAATATTGCTTCCAAACACTAGAAGCTACCATTCCCCTTTGTGACAAGTCAAAGGAATTCACAAAACATTTCTAGATCTTCAGATGAAGACTGGATGACTGCTTGAAGGGCATTCTTTGCTAGTTATATCCTTTCTGTCCTTTTTTGCTTAGATGCTATCTTAATTTAGACCCTCCTCACCTTTCCCCTGATCTTTTGCATGAGATTCCTGATGGATCACTCTACTTCCAGTCTTTGTTCTCTCTAATCTACCCTCCACAAACTCTTCCTAAAACATAAGTCTTAACGATATTACTATCTTACACAAAACTCTTTGGTAGTTGTCTCTCAGATAAAATTTAAACTGCTCATCCTGATAATTAAAGCTCTCTGCAACTTTTCTCCAGTCTACCTTCCTAGACTTGATTGTGTCATTGCTCTTTGTGTACTTTATAATCCAGACATATTGGACCATCTGATGTTCCCCATACTTGCCATTCTGTAACTTGTGCCTTTGTTCAGGCTGTTCTTTGGACAAATGACTATTTCTTTATTATATTAATAACCAATTATTGAATTAACATTAAAGGGTTTTCTACTTCCTTCTCCTGAAATCCACCATTGTAGGAAATCTTGGGGGAAACTTACCCAACTTGGCTGAGAGAATTAGTGAATTTTTATTTATTGTTTGCTCAGACTTGATAGTCCCTTTGACCAAATCTTAGGTGATACTAGTCATATGCTCCTCAAGACCCTCATTAGAATGAGCACATATCTCATCATAATATTCATTTTCTCATTAATTGTTAAACAATTAGACTTGATTGCCACCCTCAGGAACACCCACTTTTCCAAGGGCATGGAAGTTGTGAGCCCACCCCTGTGAGGGTCTTTGACATTCAAGAATGTCACTAATCTTTTTTTTATTAATAAATGCCTGCGTTATTACAAAATGTTAATTTTGAAATTAAAATGAATTAAATTGAATTAATTAATTAAAATGAAATTTTGAAATTGAGAAACCATGTTTCTCAAACCTTTAAATGTCATACCCTGATGCCTAGAATGCATTCTTTCCTTACTCCTGTCTCTTGGAATTCTTAGTTTTTTTCAAAGCTCAACTGAGGTGCCAATTTCTACTGGAAATCTTCCCTGACCAGTTCTCATAATGTGGTCTAGAGACTTCTGAGGGTCCTCATGAGGTTTTCAGGGAATTCATAAAGTATTTTAATAATGATGCTATAACATAATGCTATATTAAATAATAATAAATATGCTTATTTTCCAATACAGCAAACATCAATAGATATAACCCACATAACAGAAGTTCTTTGGGAGGGGGCCTTAATAATTTTTAATAGTGTAGAAGATTCCTGATACAAAACAATTAAGAACTGCTTTTATAGTTCATTTGTTCATTCATTCAATAAATAATTATTAAGTGTTTAGGAATACAAAGAGAAAATGAAACACTCTCCTCAAGGAGATAACTTTCTAATGAGGGGTAGCAACATGAATACATAAATAAATATTAAATACATACAAAGTTATTTGGGGGAAGGAAAGGACAGAGAACTAAAAACTGGAAGAAAAGGAGATCAGGAGGTAGTTCTTTTAAGCTGAGTTCTGTGATGTCCTAAGAGGCAAAGATGAGGAGGAAGTATGTTCTGGTTATTGAGGACAGTCTGTGCAGAGATACAGAAAAGGAGGTAGAATGTCGTGTAAGTGGGAGTAGCAATAAGATCCATTTGGCTGGAACACAGTGTGCATGTCGGGGAGTAATGTGTAATAGAGAGGTAGGCTGAATCCAGCTTGTGAAGAGCTTTTAATGCCAGACAGAGGAATTTGTGTTTTATCTTAAAAACAAAAAGGAGCCAGTGGAGCTTCCTAACCAGAGGAGTAACATGGTTTCTATCAGTTTTGTAGTTGTGCTGAGGAAAGATGAGAGGCAGTAGAGACTAGAAACTGAGAAAGCAACCAGGAAGCTATTATCTGCATGAATGTTAATGAAGGTCTTAACCATGAGGAAATTTGTGGGGGTACATTCTGCAAGACTGGCCACTGTTTGGACATGGGAATGAGGCAGAAGAGTAGGGAGAAAAACTGAGGATGAAATCGAGGATGACTATGAAGCTTCAAATCTAGGAGACTGCAAAGTTGGTGTGGCCCTGGAAAGAGAAGGAATTAGGAAGAGGAGTGGGTTTTGGTGGAAGGATAATTATATTTTTGATGCAAAAATACTGAGATGTCTCTGTGATATATAGATAGAAATTCTACCAATCATAACTAGCATTTTGATAGGACTTTAAGATTGGCAAAACACTTTACATATATTATTTTCTTCCTTCTTTGATTTTGTATTTATTGATCTGTTAACATTTATCACATAGTAGAATGTCAAGTCCCTGAAGGTAGGGAGTTTGTGTATTTGTGTGTGTGTGTGATCATCTAAAATCAGATCTTTAAAAATGTGTTTGTTTTCTTTTGTTTTGTTTTTGCATTTAGCAAATGCCCAGGAAAAAGTAAGAATGAGCCCAAATATCCAACTCTTGGATGGCAACAGGGCATTATCTGCAACTTCATCACTTCATGTTATCTTCTATGATCACGGATTGAATTCATTTGACTGAATTCTCTATTCTATTTACAAAGGCCCCGGAAATCTCTCTCTCTCTCTCTCTCTCTCTCTCTCTCTCTCTCTCTCTCTCTCTCTCTCTCTCTCTCTGATCACATACTTCAAGATGGACCAAAAGAAATCTCCTCTTGATTGAATTCATACAAAGGAGCCTTGGGGATTCTAAAAATCAACAAATGAATGAATGACAGATGGACAGACAGGCAGATAAATGGAACACTTGATTTCTTGGTTGAGTATGGAGAGGTGATATTGCTATGTGCTTTCAAGGGCTGAGTGCTAGGGAACTTTAAGACATTTTCATTGAAGACGAGGCTTGGGATTCTATACTTACCTCCCACTTTACCTACTAATAACTGTGATTACAATTCTTTATGTCTGAGTTTTTTTGTTTGTAAGACTAATGTTAAATCATGTACACCTTTGTCTTCAAGGCAGGGTCTGGCAATTATAAGGGTTAGGCCTGATAGTTTCCTTCACTATGTACTTTCCAAGAGAAATCAACCCCAAAGAGGCTCTCAGACCTTGAGGTACACTACCCATCTTTATGACTTTCTAGGTGGTTTCCTATAAAATGAATAAGGCGTTCTTGTCCCTCTGATCTCAGCCAAACTTTGTTCTCTTCTAGGAACAGTATGATGCAGTGGTGTGGTTCTTGGCCAGGAAGTCCAAGTACCTAGAATAAATTATTCACTCTGTCATCTGTTACCTGTGTGACCTTAGCAAATCCACTCTTTTTTACTCTTTTACCTTTTACCTTTTTTTTTTACTCTTTTACCTTCCAATCTGTAAAATGAGGAGAGATGGGGCTAAACAGACTCTAAGGCCTTTTCTCACTTTAGGTCTAAGATCTCATGGAACTTTTTAGGTGGATAGTTCAAAACAAATATTTGTTGAATTGCATTGAAACTGAAAAGATGCTGTGTACCTGAGGTACTAGAAGCCCAGTGGAATCACCTGAGGCACATGTGTTAGTTTTTTACCTTCAAAGAGAGAAAAAGGAAACAAAACAAAACAACAACAGGGCAATAAGGGAGACAAAAGGGACACACATACTATCAATGCATGTAGTAGTAACAGCAAATAGTTATATAATATTCTAAGTTTTGATGTTTCATACATGCTTTCACTTCCACAACAAAGTCATGAAGTGTATTCTGTTATTAGCATTATTTTATGATGAGGAAACTAAAACTTACCTATCTGATAGATAATTAGAGCTTTATAGTCAGATGGAAGTTAATCTGTGCAGGGGTCACCCACATATTAAGTGTCTAGGCAAGATTTGAACTCAGATCTTCTAGATTCCAAGTTCAACACACTTTTAACTATGACACTCCTGGTTTAAGAATATATTTATAGGAAGGAACTGATTAAGATGGAAGAAAATAGATGACATTAATTAGGAAAAACTTTCATGAAGGGATGAGCTTTTCAATTAGGGGCAGAAGGATCGTTTCATGACTAGGGGAGAGTGTGGGCAGACGGTTGGAAGAGGATGATATCCAGGTAAGGATGGGGAGTTTGAAAGTTCAGAATGAGGTTTATTTAGAGATAAGAACAGAGAGAAAGGGAAGGGTCAAGTAATGAAAAGCTTTGAAGGCAGTGGCCAGGGTTCATATTTGTTCTGGAAGGGAATGTTGGGAAACCACCAGAGGACTAGGAGTAGCAGAGTGACATAGTTCAGAAAGTAGGTAACACTTTTCATTTTAAAGTAAATTTTTTCTGTTCTTTTTTATTGCATCACTTTCCAAGTCCTTTTTCAGAAAGTTGAGGAAGCATATATTCTGCTACTATTGGACTTAAGTTGGAAAGGCCTTGAGAGCTACTTGGCTAGCTTCAAATGCTTTGAAAACTTTAAAGCCCTATATAAAATTGAGTTGTTATTCTTATTAGTAGTAATTATAGGAACTACTGGAGAAAATGACTATTCCATCTTAGAGTTGAAATAGTAGCCAAGAAAGAGAACATTAAATGTAGTTAGGAAAATTCTTGGGAGGAGCCATTGGATTTGTTAAAGGCTATGCCAACATGAGCAAAGTGATGGTTAGTTGGGGAGGTATGATGGAGAGTTGGTGGTGACTTACGGGCTGGACTGAATCTATGTGGCTCAACAAGCTGACCTAGTTGGAAAAGATGGTCACATTCTTCTCTTCCTTTCTCCCATTTCAAGGAAAACTTGAATCTCATGTAGGCTATTCACACTCTCTCACTCCCACTTCCATTTGTTAAGTTCTTTGAGAGTTAAATGAGGTTTAGAAGCTTTGTCCTTTTCTAGAATGTTTACTTTCTATCTTAATTTAATTTTTTTTTATAAAAAAAGTTTTTGTTGTTGTTGAGTCACTTCACTTTTGTCTTTTGACTCTTTGGGGTTTTCTTGGCAAAGATATTGGAGTGGCTTGCAATTTCCTTCTTCAGCTCATTGGTAGTGATTCACTGAGTACATCAAGGACTTTTTAAAAAATTTCACCAGAGTGGATATTTCCTCTACCAACTCAGATCACAACTCTTTAACGGTTTTATAAATGGCTTCACTAATATGGTTCAGAATTTTATCACCTGGCAACCAATTTTAGTGACTAACTTGTATTTAACAGAGCTGATCCTCAAATGAGAGACACATAAACTGATGTCAGGTGTAGTCTTAAATCATTTATATCTTGGTACACCATGATAAAGAGTGTTCTCTGTTGGCATCATCTTCTGTTACCCAGGGTCATCACCGTACCACAATGAAGCAATGGAGTAGGATTTTAATGTCAATAAGTAGTAATGAGAACATGGAAATGAGGGGGATAAGGCTCTCCTATTTTGCTTCTATTTTAGGGAAATGATTTATAATTAGAAAAATTATACAAAATATTGGGTTTTTTTGCCTCTTTGTAAAAAAACAAACAAACTTGTATTTTCAAAACATATGCATAATTTTCAATATTCATCTTTGCAAATCCTTGTATTCCAAATTTTTTCCCTCTCCCTTCCTCCCACCCCTCCTTTAAATGGCAAATAATCCAATATATGTTAAATATGTGCAATTCTTCCATACATATTTCCATAATTATCATGCTGCACAAGAAAAATCAGATTAAAAAGAAAAAAGTTGAAAGAAAACAAAATGCGAGCAAACAATAAAAAAGTGAAAATACTATGTTGTGATCCACACTCATGTCCATCAGAATTGATCATTGTATAATCTTGTTGAACATTGTTTTTTAAAATAAATATTCATTCACATCATTGGCTTTTACAGAGCCTATTTTTTTCCCTAGTATTTCTCTTTCCTCTCTCTCAAAGAGTCGTCTCATATAGCAATTTTTTTTTGGAGGGGGGGGGAAGAAAGAAAAAATTATCATTGTATCAAATAAGGCAGAATATATATACATTTATCTCTCTATCTTTATGCTATGTACCACACTCCTAGATCTTCCACTTCTGCAAAAGGTTGGGGTAAAAGTCTTCTCCTCTCTCTTTTTTGGAGTCATGCTTGTTTTTTATAATTCTGCAACATAGAATACACATTGGTAAAAGAAATGTAGCCCAAAGTAAATAATGTGATAAGAAGCATCTTGTTCCTTTAACGCTTTTCATACATATGCTCCAAGCCAAGAAATATTACATCTCAGAATACCCAAAGAATTTACAGGTGAGATTACAAATAATCTCTTTGGAATCTTGGAGGATAGGAAAAAAGCCAAAATACAGAAAGAGGAAAAACCTGTCCCAGTTTTCAAGAAGGGAGAAAATTGACTTTTGAAAATTCAAATGAGGATATGGAAATGCCCTGAAAATTCTAGAATAAATGATTAAGCATATGGTTTATGAACACATAAAAAGAAAATGACTATCACTAGGAGTGATCATGAGTTAATTTTTTAAAAGTCATATCAAAGTAACTTCATTTTCTTTTTTGAAAATTAAACTTATAGGTGATGGAACAATTGTATCCAAAATAAATTTGAGAATATTACTAGTCACATACTGTATTATGGTTCTGTTCTGTTTAGTATACAGGGCTTTAATGAGAGACACCATGCTCCAGATTTAAAAGGGTTTGCTGCTGGCTTTGGTGTCAGGACTACCTGAGAAGTCTACACATCTAAATCTGAGTCTCCTACATATTGGACACATACACTATGGACAACTCACTTAATCTTGCTGTACTCTTGGCAAATATGGAAGTTCTGTATATCAATGTAATCACAAGTCTGGTCCACCAAAAAGCAGCAATAACTATAGAAAAAAAAAACTTAGGAAAACCATCTATGAAAATCAAAATATTGTGTTCTTTGTAATAATAGCCAATTGGTTGGTTTCCCTATCTCAAGTTTTGCCTCACTCCAAATGAACCTCCACTTAGCTGTCAAATCGAACTTTCTGAAGTATAGTTGGGGGCTCTAGAAAGCAATGGGTACATTTTGTCACCCCAACTTGGGATCTCTAGAAAGCAGGACACAACACCTTCCTACATTTCTGGTATTCTTAGACCTTCCTCCCTTTTAGGTATTCTTTAATCTACCATGACTAGCCTCTTACCTATTCCTTGTATACATTTCTCCATCTCCCAATTCTAAATATGTTCATGGGCTGTCCCTCAGGCCCAGAATGTTTTCCCTTCTCATTTCCCCCTCCTAGTTTCTTCCTTCAAGCCTTGTCTAACATCCCACCTTCTGTAAGAAACCTTTTCCAGTCTTCCTTAATTCCTTCCTTAAACACACTAAGATGTGTTTCTTCTGAAATAGCCCAATTTATCCTGAAAGTACCTTGTTTGTTATTTGTGTTTTGTCTTCCTCATTAGACTGTGAATTCCTTGAGAATCTGGTTTTTGCCTTTCTTTGTAGCCACAGTGTTTAGCGGTGTCTGACATATAGGAGGCATCTAATAAATATTAGCTGATCTGAGGTATCACCTCACACTTATCACATTGGTTAATATGACAAAAAAGGAAAATGATAAATATTGGAAATTGGAATACTAATGCTCTGTTGGTGGAGTTGTGAAGTGATCCAAACATTCTGGAAAGTAATTTGAAACTATGCCCAAAGGGCTATAAAATTACATGCCTTTTGATTGAGCAATACTACTGTTAAGTCTGTATCCCAAAGAAATTAAAAAAGGAAAAGGATCTATTTGTACAGCAATATTTATAGAAACTCTTTTTTTGGTGACTAAGAATTAGAACTCAAGAGCTGCCCATCAATTGAAGAATGACTGAACAAGATATGATATATAGTTGTGGTAGAATGCTGTGTTATAAGAAATTACAAGCAGGTTGATTTCAGAAAAACCTGGAAAGACTTACATGAACTGATGCAAGGTGAAGTGAGCAGAACCAGGAAAACGTTGTACACTTCAATAGCAATATTGGATGATGATCTACTGGGAATGACTTAACTATTCTCAGCAATACACCGTACCAAGAAAATCCTAAATACTTGTGATGAAGCATGCTATCCCAAGAAAGAACTGACATTGTCTGAATACAGAGTGAAGTATGCTGTTTTTTCACTTTTCTTCTTTCCTTATTTTTTCTCCCTCCTTTCCTCCTTCTCTTCATTTCTTCCTTCTTCCCTCCTTTCTTCTTTTTCTTTTTCTTTCTTTCTTTCTTTCTCTTTTTTTCTTTCTTTCTCTCTCTTTCTTTCTATCTTCTTGTACAAAATGACTAATACAGAAAGTTTTACATGATTGCACATATATAACCTATATTAGAATGCTTACAATTTCAGGGAAGGGAGAGAGAAATTAGAAAACAAAACTTTTAAAAAATGCTAGAAAACTGTTTTTACTGTATAATTGGGGGAAAATATTATTTTAAAATGAAAATAATTCCAAAAACTTCTCCATGAATTTTCTAAGTTACAAAACCTAAATTCTACTTTTAAAAAATATTGATTATCAGTAAAGAAAGTTTTTACATGAAACCTTAAGAAGTACTGAAGAACATCAAGGGGATAACAAAAATTCTTTCACTAGTAGCATTAAGGATTTTAATGAGGATAGTGTTTTATAATGCTATATAATTATGGGCTAATATAATGAATAAATAGAAGACCTTGCTTATCCAATTTACAAATGACCAAAGAGGGATAGCTAGCATGTATATAGGACAAAATAAGGATTCAAAAAACCCTTGACAGGCAGGAATCATGTATAAACTCTAAAAAAACCTCTTAAGCTATGGTTCAAAAATTAAACTGCACAGGACAAAGGAAATGTTGCTTAGCAGTACATATGAAAGACTTAGAGGTTTTAAACTGACCACGGGTTCAGTATGGGTCAACAAGGGGAATAGCCAAAATAGCTAATATGAACTTAAGCAGCATTCTTAGAAACCCAATATATATTATTGTATTCTGCACCATGATACTTAATATATTAAAAAAAAATCAAAATCAATCATTAGGAAGAATTTCTTGGAATATCATATACTTGGAGGTAGAAGGGATCTTAGATGGGAAAAGGCATTAATATTATGTGCTAGACACCATGGGAAACATTTTGCAAATTTTATCTCATTTGATCCTCACACAGCCCTCCAAAGTAGGTATTGTTATTATTCCTGTTTTATAGTAGAGGAAAGTGAAGGTAAAGAGAAGTTAGATAAGTTGTCCAGGGTCTTACAGCTAATGAGGGCCCAAAATCCAATTTAAACTTGGGTCTTCTTATCTTTAGGTCCTGGAGGCCACACTAGTTTGCAAATGAGGAAGCTTGGGCATAGAAAAGTTAAATGATATGCCCAAGATTATCCAGTTAATAAATGACAGAACCATGGTCCTCTGACACTAATCCCAGAACTGTTTCTACTGATAAATACCCTGTCTTCATGCTGGTTTTTGGATTGCTCTTAAATTTAAGAGTTTGTTGTCATTCGGTCATTTTTTTAGTTGTGTCTAATTCTTTGTGACTCCATTTAAGGTTTTTTTGTCAAAGATCTGGCACAATTTGCCATTTTCTTCTCCAGCTCATTTTACGGGTGAGGAAACTGAGGCAAACAGGGTTAAATGACCTGCCCAGAGCCACACAGCCAGTAAGTGTCTGAAGCCAGATTTGAACTCACAAAATTCTTTCTGTTTCTAAACATGACACTGAATCCACTTGTACTACATGCTACCCAAAATCCTATCAAATTAAATAGATTACAGTAAAATAGTACTCTTTATACAACATTGTTTCTATACCCTAGGGGTAAAAAAA
This sequence comes from Sarcophilus harrisii, assembly GCF_902635505.1. Lineage (NCBI taxonomy): Eukaryota > Metazoa > Chordata > Mammalia > Dasyuromorphia > Dasyuridae > Sarcophilus > Sarcophilus harrisii. Next base: position 547,709,622 of record NC_045426.1, on the reverse strand, counting down.
AAAAAAAAAAAAAAAAAAAAAGAATTGGCTTGTTATCAGACCTTCAAATTCTGGTAAAACCTAATTCACTTATAGTGAATTGAGGCTCTTCATAACTTTTCCTTGCAGCAAGATTGTTTGTGGCTCCCAGACAGATATTTTTGCAAAGGTGATGGTTATACTATTCAGTGTAGACTCTTCCATTTCTCCTATATTTGCTGTATTGTATGTGTGCTGGGTGGAAGGTAGGGACAAAATAGTTTCCCCATTGTGGCCTATCATCACTTCATGACCCCAGCAATGCAGAACTGATTATTTTATTAGTCAGAGACCATGACTTAACTTAAACTTTCTCTCTCATTCAAAGTCTGCCATGGCACTCTGGACCCAGTAGGAACTTTGTAAATGTAGGCTGAATTAGAATGAACAGACTGTTCCAAAGGGCTCTGATGGGCAGAAAAGAATGAAATGTGGTCACCTTATTCATCTTTCATCTTGCAGAGAATGGCGTGATGGCATCTATGAAATCTAATAGCATTTTCTTAACAGTTCCATCTGCCTCAATACCAACAGGATCAGTGTTAATGCTGTTTCTGTATTGTGCTCATTACATACTGTACTTTCCAATTTTGGGGAACAGCCTCAACAAAAATTATGGTTACATTTGGAGGTAAAGAGGAGGAAGAGTTGGGATTAAAAGATGAGAAGGAAAAGAAAAAGACAAAAAAGGCAGAAAGATTAAAAAAAGAGAAAGAGAGAGAGACCAATTCAGAGAGGAAAAAAAGCAGTGAGAGAGGTTGAGGATGGGGGCTCCCCCTGAAAGGACTTACAACACGTGCAGCTTTATTTCATGGCCTGCCAAATGCCCCTTGCTGTGTCTCTGAATGGAAAATAGGATAGAACAATGAACTGGAATTTACAACGCCTTTGAAAAAGCAACTGCTGTCAGCATGTGCTCCAAATATGCCAAGTATTGCTTTCAGGATAGAGAAGGCCTTTTCTGGCCTATGTAGGCCCCATGACAGCCGGCAGAAAACAACAATCCTGGCAAGCCTCTGACCCTAGGGCCCTAGCCCCTCTTTTCTTAATGTACTTCATAACTTCTTTTGGAAATGCACAAAATCTGTATTTATAATTGGTCTGTATAAAGGAAAGAGATGGGAATATATACACACAAACATACAAATGATAGTCTAATTCAAAAAAAGTAAATTTCCAGGCCTGAAATCAGATGGTTCCCTTAGTGAATTAAGAATTTTAGAAATAAACTAGAAGTCCAATCAACATTATTTCTGTGATCTTAAGATTTTAGAGAAATTATGTATAGTTTTCCCTAGAGATTAGTCAGCTATTAACTCATATTTTCCTACTGGTTCTCCCATAGCCAAGAACAATATTTTGACACCTGCTGAATTACAGCCAGGGCAGATTCTGATATCTGCTGGCCCATGAAGCTCCTTGTGCAAACAGCTCCATGTTTCTCACTGGTTTCCATCTCTGCTACCACTGCCTCTTTAATAGGATTTAGAGCCATGAACATTGAAAGTATCTAGCTAAACATAATCTTGTATCTGAAGTCAATTATTTTTTTTAAAAAGGAGACTTTACAGTAGAGGAAGTAAGCCCATGAATATATATACAGAGACAGAGAAAGAGAGAGACAGAGACAAAGAGAGACAGAGGGACAGAGAAAGACAGAGAAAGAGACAGAGAGAGACACATAAGAGAAGGAGAGAGACAGAGACGAAGACGGAGACAGAGAAAGAGAGGCAGAGAAAGAGACAGAGAGACATAGAGACACAGAGATAGACACAGAGACAGAAAGAATATTTATACTATATCAGGAACATAAAAGATCCCTAATTATTAAAGGGCCTCCACAAACTTAAATGCCAGATAAAGATGAAGTCACCTTCTTTGGGGCATGCAAAAATTACTGTTGGAAAGATATGCAAATATCTGAGTTTTAAGGGGCAGCTAGATGGGGCTGTGGATAGACCTCTTAAATCTGGAGTTAGGAATACTTAAACTCAAATCCAGCCCAGACATTTGCTAGTTGTATGACCCCAGGCAAATTTCTTTTTGCCTCAGTTTCCTCTTCTGAAAAAATGGGGATAATAATAGCAGTTACCTTTTAGGGTTGTTTGTAAGGATTAAATGAGATATTATAAAGTACTTAGCACAGTGCTGGGCACGTGTTCAGTTGTTTCAGTCACCCCATTTGAGGTTTTCTTGGCAAAGACACTGAATGGTTTGCCATTTTTTTTCTCCGTCCCATTTTACAGATGAGGAAACTGAGGCAAACAGAAATAAGTTACTTGCCCAGGATCACAGAGCCAGGCTGATTTTTGAAGTCATTAAAAGGAATCTTCCTGACTCCTGGCCCTTTACTTTATCTATTAATATTATAATTTCTAATCCTTGAGAAATCCTTCTTTGGAATTAGTTCAGGTTTTTGTTTTCAAGAAATTCTAAACTTGCACAATTACTGAATCCCAAAATGAGGTATAGACTGGGAGATTTTTTTTATCTCAATTGCTACCTAGCCTTAATCACTGAATGGGTGCAGCCTCTGTCAAAGTGACTCCTGTTGAAAATTTAGCTTAAAAGGCCAAGGCTCCCATTGCATCCAGGGTCATCTCCAGTCATCCTGTTCTATATCTTGCTACTGGACCCTCTGGAGGGGAAAATGAGGCAGGTGACCTTGCCCAGTCCCTCCTCACTTAAATCCAATTTACATGCATGTCATGGCAATCAATTCCCTGATGTCATTCATGGTTCTCTTGAATAATAAAGGACAAACAATGACAACAACAGCTTCTCCCACCTTTATAGGTCAGAGAGCTGCTGCTCCTGAATCTTCTTTATTTTCTCCTTTTTGCTGCTATAATTGGATGCTGTAATTAGAAGTGGATAGGTCACAAAATGCAGAGAGAACTGAACCTAGAGTCAGAAAAACCTGAATTCAAATCCTACTGTCAGATGCTGTGTGGGAAAAATCACTGAGCCTCTCTCAGGCTCAGTTTTCTCATCTATAAAATGGGGATGACAAATAGTATTTCTAGGGGTCTTGTGAATATCAAATGAGATAACATATAAAGTACTTTGCAAACTTTAAAATGCAATATAAATGCTAGCTATGGGCAGTTAGATGGCAGAGTGGCTAGAGCATCAGGCCTGTATCAAAAAGACTCATCTTCCTCAGATCAAATCTGGGCTCAGATACTGACTAGCTGTGTATCACTGGGCAAGTCAGTTAACCCTGTTTGCCTCCATTTGCTCATCTGCAAAGTGAGCTGGAGAAGGAAATGGCAAATCCCTCTAGTATCTTTACCAAGAAAATCCCAAATGGGGTCACTGAAAACTTGGATGCAAATGAAAAATGATGCAACAAAAAATGCTAGCTATTATAGGGATTATCTGAATCCTCTCCTTTTAGATTTTGTTTTCATATATTCTAAACTAAATATATATGTCTTCGAGGGTTTTTGCATGTAACTTGAGAGTGGTGCCCAAACTCTTTACTTACATAAACTGGTTTTAATCTTGAGGGGCTGCCTGCAGATCAAATTTCTTTATCTTATTTTACTTCCACCTACTGTTTCCTCTGGGAAATTGAGAATATAGCTTATGTATAGATCTCTACAGATGGAAATACATAGTGTTACACATACATTCAAGATAGCAATCCAAAGCATGCACAAGGAAGCCTTTATGTCACCCCATAAATGTCAGAAAATAAGGCACTCAAAGTAATCCATGAATATTTTACCTTTTCTAGTGAGTCTTACCTTCTTCCTTTTCCCCTTCAATCTGAGGGACTTCTATAATTTTTCTGAACTCTAACAGCCACTGGTAGTTTGAATACTCCTTAGATGAGAAATGATCTTAGGTTTGATAAAGAAGCATTCCCCTTGGCAAATATCGTCTTTATACCAGAGAGCCACAGAAACCTCAAGCTTAGAGTATTTTTGCAATGTCTTAGATTCTACTTGAAAGGGGAATGAATTTGGGTTAACATATAGCCATATTTTTCTCAGAAAAGCACCAGCCAAATAATTCAGAATAATAGCATTAAACAAAACACACACTTTACTCTTCTGTGTCTTGGCTTCCAATTCTGAGACTATATCCTAGATCTTTAATATAGGGACCTGTTTTTTCAGGCTATGTGAGTGAGAGTGTGTAGAACTCCTTTTTCTCCCATCCTTTGCTGTTATTAGCTCCTGAGGAAAGATTGTAGAGTCATCGTTCCACTCTCCCCATAAAAGTCTCCTGACTCTTAGCCCAGGTTCTTCCTTTTTGGGTAGACCTTGATTTTGCTCCAGTTCTGGGCATATAGTTAATGAGAATTTTCATGGATATTAATTAACTAAAGTATCAGAGTAAACCATCCTTTAAGAGTGACTAGATTTCCACAATGAAAAGAAAAGAATTTGGATTATAAATGTCTATTGCTAACAGCATTAAAACCGATAAATAGAATTTTCCTTTGGAACTGGAAATTGAATGTATGCCCCAAAGTTAGGGAATGACAATATATGATATATGAAGGTAATGAAATATTATTGTTCTATAAGAAATGAAGAGCGGGCTGATATCAGAAAATATGAGAAATACGTATGTGAACTGATACTAAGTGAAGCGAGCAGAACCAGGATAACATTATAAACAGTTACAACAAGATGATGTGATGATCAACTATGTTGGACTTGGCTCTTTTCAACAATGCAGTGATTCAAGGCAATTCCAATAGACTTGGGATGGAAAATTCCAATCACATCCAGAGAGAGAACCAAGGACACTTGGTTCCACATTCAGTGTGGATCAAAACCTTTTTATTTTTTTTTTCTTTTTGTCTGATTTTTCTTGTACAACATGTCAAATATGGAAGCATGTTTAAAAGGATTGCACATATTTAACCTATATCAAATTGCATGATGTCTTGGGGAGGGGGGAGGTAAAGGAGGGAGAGAGAAATATTTAGAACATAAAATTTCACAAAAATGTATATTGAAAACCATCTTTACATATATTTGGGAAAATAAAATACTATATAGAAGTTTCCTTTGGAAAAAAAGATCATACTCCATTGCTTGCTAGTAACTTTCTAAAAAGGTCTTGGAAAGATACCCTGATTAGGACTTTGCCCCAACTTTTTTCTTCTCAGGACCTAGATTAGAGAGGCAGTATGGGATAGAGCTAAGGGCAATGACTGAACTTAAAGTCAGGAGAGACCTGGCTTTGAATCCTACCTCCAGTAGTTCCTAGATATGTGAATGGACAAAGTTGATTATTTCTTTGCAATTTCAAGTTCTTTCTCTATAAAATGGGAAATACCTCTGAAATATCTACCTCAGTTAATTGCTGTGAAGATCAAAAAAAAAGTTCCTCATAAATGTTAATTTTCTAGATTAGTGCCAGCCAATTCTTATGATATTATCAGCTGGTTGTCTACCACTTAATAAAAGAAAGGGATGTTAGAAGAAAGTGGCAAACTACTCTAGTATCTTCACTAAGAAAATATCAAATGGAATCATGAAGTTGAATAAAACTGAAAAATGACTCAACAACAAATTTATTAGCAAGGTGCATGATTGTTCTCACGTGTTTTAGAGCTTTAAAGCTAATATTTTCCGTCATTTTTACTCAATGAATCTCTCCTATGATGGCATTAACCAAGTACTTCTGAGCAAATGCTATAAGGGTAAGCAAGTAAGAAATAAAACAAAATATGAAATAAAACAAACACTGCTCAATAAACTGATAAAGAATCATATTAAGGCCTCAAGCTTCTAAAGAGTCATTGTAATCAACAAGTGAGTAAAAATATACATTTACATACATGCATATATATATATATATATATATATATATACATATATATGTAAATTCTTTGCCCTGTCTTCATGATACTATTTTATTATATGCTGCTTTCTGTCACCCAATGCTCACTGCTCAGAGATTTGCTTTATGAGAATCTGTGAAGTACACTTCCAGCTTAACCATCTCTGTTATTGGAGTTAGAACGAAAAAAGGGGATTGTAAACCAATTTTGTCTTTTTATTTATAAATTCCATTGCTCTTTCTTATTGTTACTCTGAACCAACAAAAATAAGGACACAGCATATTGATTCCTTGCCAGACATATTCATAGTTTTCTTCCTCCTTGAGTTTGAATTACATTTTTCCTTCCCTTCTCTCTAAGGAAAAAAAAAATCCACTTCAAGGATTTCATGTTCAAGTTATCCAAATTTCAAATGATAGAAAACAATGAATCTATGCAAGTGATTTTTTTCTTCCCTTCTGAAGTCATCTCACATGCATATTTCTTCCATCTTTCAAAAGCTCTGGGATTTCTTTGATGTGGGATCCCCACTGCCAACCAAGGCAGATCGCAATCATTCCATGGCTTAGTAGATGATCTTGGTGAATTGTTGTTGGCCAACCTGTTGGTGAGGACCCTGTCTGAATTTAGCTAGGAGAGTACTTAAATGAAAGGCACACTTTTCTTTTTTAAACAGGGATTAAGGTAGGAATGGAGCATCATCTTTGGGAATCTGGAGACACCTTCATATCAGAAGAAGGAAGCTTTTCACCATTAAAGATATCTGTTGAGTCCAGATCTTTAAAATTTTACCCTTAAAAACAGACTTTTAAATAATGCCTACATCCAAATCATAAATTTTTCAGAGTTTTGAAGAGATCATATACCTCAATGGTATCATATATGCAGCATTCATTCAAATTTTCCCATTCTATTTGTGTTCTTGTTAAACAGAAATTTGTTGAATTGCATATAGTGAATGTACTACAAGGCCAACTTTCTTTTAAACTGGCCACTTTAAAATGACTGCTTACTTTGAAATGTTCTCTATTTTGTTAATATTTTATAGTTTAAAGTTTGGGTTTTGTAAATATTTTTGAATCATTCATAATTTGTATAAAATTATTAAAGTTTATTGGTTTGTAAGTTATAAATGGCATGAAAAGTCTTTATATAAAAGATCAATTAAAATAAATATTTCTATCATTAAAACAAAAGGTCATAGAAGCATCTCCACACAAGCCAGTTGAAACAAATCTGACAAATTTTATCACTTACCTAATTACTTCCAGCTTGCATTATCTTAATTTTAAATTTCTTAGCCAAATAAACTTTCTAACAATTAGAAGTGTCTAAAAGTGAGCCAGGCTGTCTTGAGAGCTGCTGAGTTTTCACTCCTGGACTATGGCTTATTGAATATATTATAATGGAAATTCCTTTTAAGTGGAGGTGGGATTAAATGGCCACTGAGATTCCTCCCAGCATATTCTCTGGTTCTGTGATGTTTTGTGATGCTACATTTCTCGTAATCAAAATAGCTATAATAAGAGTTGACATTTATATAGCCCTTCACAACACTATGTACATTAGCTCATTTGATTTTCACAGCAGCTCTGTGAGATAGGCACTACAAACATCCCCACCTTTACATAAGGAAACAGAGATTGAGTTGTTAAAGGATCATGTAGTTAGCAAATGATAGAGACCTGGTTCCTTCACGGGTCTTTCCTGACTCCGAAGTCAGCCTCTTTCCACTGTGGCAGGTATTACTGTTTCAATACCCCTAGTATGCCTTAAATATAATAGGAGCTCCACAAATAATTAATGGTTTGATTGTGGGTGAAAAAGATTGGCTGGCTGGCTGCAGGTTAGCTGAGGGCACAGTGAAATTGCAGCATGGGGAGAAGGTGGGCACACCTAGGAGAGGGTTTAAATGTGGAAAAGAACAGAAAAAGAAATATGGACAAGAACATATTTCTGTGGAATTGTAGACTTTTTCAGACTATGTGCATAGCTCTATTAGTCTGTACACTGATTGTAGACACATAAGAGAAATATAAGTACTGTAGTGATGCAATGATAGAGTGTAGTACCAAGCTGCTTGATTATTTAATAAATGCTATTTGATGATTATAATAATTCAGACTGCCATTATAAATTAAGTGGTAGAATCCACAGCTGTTTGGAAATGGAAAAGTGTGAAATCCACACTTTGTGAACTTCCAGCACATTATCTTTTATTCTATGCATTAGGGTCTCTAACAAAGAACAGGGACCTGAGTTCAAACAAACAAATGATTACAGCTGGCCGAGAAGTGTAAATGTGACCCTAATGAATGAATATGCTAAGATTTCCTGCTTAGACTTGGACCCTAGTTGCGCCTTACTCCTAACTTCAGCTAATTTTTCAGCAGGGAGTCTTGATGAATATGATTTGCATACCCTATGTCCACTTTCCCAACTGCTCAAAATCATTTTGAATTTTAAAAAGATAACTAATCCATCCCTAAATTCTGTGAAGGACTACATCTGATACTTGCCAGATGGATGATAATATACCCATTTGGGAACAATCAGATTTCATCTTTTTCCTTAGTAAACTAATCATTGTTCAACAATCATTTTCTAGGATCTTTTGGTTCCAACCAACATGTAAACCAGTGCTTAAGCATATGCAAAATTAGGAAACACTATAAAAATCAGATTTTTTTTTAAAGATTTATCTATACTGAAAAGACACTATCAAATTTTACCCTCATATATTCACATGCTGCCAAATTAAAATGGCAGTTCTTCAGTTTTTCTGATTCTGAGTGCAACTATCATAAAACAAAGGAAAACCAAAGGTTTCATATTAGGCTCATGGAAAAGCTATTCTAGGTTTGAAATTTTTCATCAAGACCAACTCCAAATCATAGCTCATGAACCTCAAAGAAGCCCCTTCGCATACATAAGGGACACTTTCCTATATTGGGTAATCTTGCTGCCAGAGAAGAAGGACCCACATAAGTGAAAAGCAAACACAAATGGAGAGCATATACATAGGAGCATATGTGACCAAGGCAATACCTGTGGGACTTTAAGGCTAACAATGTTTTCTGGTGATGTTATTTGAGTGCTCTCTTCTCTTCTCTCCTACATGTTATATTTTTGAGGATATCTCCATTGGTCAACAAAAACTCTCTTGGCTTCAGCTATTTGGCATTTTTGGATCATTTACTACTGTCTGCTACTATTTATTGGGAATGTAGTGCCTAGAAAGCTTCTTCCTGTCAGGGAATGCCTACAACTGTACTTTAGTACATAACTGAGGTATATGAGCCACTATATCCAATCAGGCAGACAACAAAGACCAACAAAATGTCCCAGACTAAGATTAAATCTATTCTTTTGACCATACTTCTTCTGATGTGAATTAAAGGTTTTTGAACCCAGATAAACCATCTTACCTGAAATTAGAAAACTCCTTTTAAATCATAAATTTCTGATTATGAGACTCTATCCCTTAAACCCAAATCAGAAATTCTGTCTCCTATCTTCCACAAGCCCCTAAAACAAAAACCCCACACAATTTCATAGGAACTCTGTGGGGGTTGGGTTTGACAAATCCCCTATCCTGCCTGTCCCTAAGGTTTTCACTGATTAGCATGAAAATGAAACAGTACAAAAATAAAAGATTAGGTATGGCAAGTAGGGCCATAGTCTTTGACCTTCATTAGGTATCAAAAAAAAAAAAAATCCTCAATGTTCTCTTTTCATATAAAAACATCTGTCCAAGCTTCAAACCTATTCGTTGCTACCTTTGACAGATCATTTCATCCCCACTTTTCTTACAATTAAACCTAATGCTTGCAGTGCTGTATTCATTGTCTCTACTGTAATTCACTAATTTCCCTGGTCTCAAGAGCCCTTGAAAATCTCGCCATTACTATAAACCCCACCTAAGATCAAAGGGATCTGTTCTTTGCTAACAACCTAGTCTGAATATATTTTCCACTATTCACATCATCACTATCGGCAGCAATGTTCTAATAATATAGAGGCGTCATGGTCACTGTCAATAAAGCTGTTTGTTTCGATGCCCTTATAAAAGGGCATATCATGTGTCTTCTCACATTAGTGTTTTATGTATTAAAACATAAACTTCTAAAGGTCCCTTGTATTTAACCTGACTTGTAAAAATCCTAGCACAGAGCCAAAAGATGTTTAATAAATACATTTTGTTATCCTGAAGAGAAGATTTAACTTTTTCAATTTATTTATTTCTTTTTAGAAGCACTTACACTACGCAAGAATCACAAATACATGCAATGTGGCTAAATTAATGCTAAGTATGAATGCTAGTAATTTTACATTTCCTGATTCTGTGTATTTAACCTCAGGATTACATTAATTTGGACGTGAATAGGAATACATCAAATAAGCTTCCAGAAAGCAGATTTTTTAAAAATGTCACATTACTTCAGTATTGATATCTTTCATAGTCTCCTGCTTGACTCCTATAACCTATGGGCATAGAACTCTAAGCTCTAGCTTGCATAGGTTAGATTTAATCATGGAGGCAGACCTGCCTTTCAGCTCTCTCTCTCTCTTTTTTTCTTATTGTACTCCAGTTCAGAGATACCCCAGAAAACCTCAGAATATAGGTATAGATCCAAAGGCTCAAGTTGATCAGGAATCTTCCCACATCATTTTCCTTTAGCTGTGAATGATACAATTTTCTTCTTTTTCTTTTCTTTCTCTCTTTTTTTTTGGGGGGGTGGAATAAAACTGAGACTCTTAGGGACAATTAAATGGAGATCAAATACAGCCTTTACAAACAGTGGTCAGCAATAAGATGAAATTATCCTAAATTCTTTTTTGGATCACAAAATGGGCTTTGCTATATTTACCTCTTTTAAAAGCTTCTCTTTACAGGCAACTATACCATCTTCATTTTGTTTCCTGAGAAGAGAGTTCTGAATTCAGATGTTAGTGCTATTGTTTATAATCTTTGTGACCTTAGACAAGTCACTTGAATTCACTGAACTGTATACATTTCCCCATTCTTTAAAATGAAGGGCTTTGCCTCCCTTATTCTAAGTTTCCTTATTTGTAAAAGGGAAATGATAGAGTCTATCTTATAGAACTGTCGTAAAATTCAAATGAGATAATATATTGGCTATAATAACATTCTAAATGATAGCTATCATTATTATTTCTGGTTCTGACATTGTATGGTCCTGTGAATATGAGTCCAGATATCACCCTCACTCTTAATTTTTTTTTACAAATACAGATTCCTATGATAACCCCAAAAATAGGAGGGACAGAGCTTATTGGCTGCCTCATTAGGCCCACTGCCTGGTTCTCATTAGGGAGCCTTCTGGGTAATGGACTCATGGGCCAATACTTATTTTCATGGCTGAATAGTACATGTAAAAATGGAGGGGTTTTTTTCCAATTCATATTATATAAATTCCACACTTTGCTATCACATAAAATAATGGGCAAAGCTCAGGGAAAATCCCAATCAAATGGCTGGATAATCCTTGAGGGGGAAAATATTTCTGTTTTGCATAAGCTTTTGCTCTCTGCTTAATTAATCCCTAAAACTTTCAGGCCTTAATGAGAATAATTAGACTTGACAGTTACTGAGCTTAATGCATGGCTCTGAACAACAAAAACTGTGTTCAGTCTGTAAGCTTCCCAGAGCTCACTGAAAGACAGCTCTAATGTTATTTACAGCAGTCCCTGTTAGGGGCCGGAAGCAAGGTTTGGACTTTAAATGTGTATGAAGTTCCCCAAGGACAGCCCTTCTATGGAGTAGCTTACTATAGTCCCCCTTTGTGACTTTCACTCCATAACAAACCATGGTCTAGACAGGACCTGGCTCGAAATCCCCTTATTACCACCCCAGCCAGACTGCATTTATCATCACCTTGAATGTAATGCTAGCGTAAAACCTCTAGGCCTCTCCCTTTCAGCTAATGAATTGAGCTCTGCTGAGCACTTCACTGCATTCTAGTCAGTGTCTGTCAGCTTCTGGAAATGCCTCATTTTCCACTAAAGCATTCGTTTGTCAACAGAGGGATAACGTTAAAATTTTAGGGCAAATCGGATAGCTAGCAAAAGTAGAAGAAGACAGATTCTCTGGCCCAGAATGGCCTGGGAGAAAAAGCTCTCTGAGCTTTCTTTGATTGTTCTCCTCATGGCAAACATGATCCTTCCTCTGTGGATGGGCTTACATTTCATTCTTAAATAGCTTTAGTTCTCCTTCCCAGACAAAAAAAACTGGAAGGGGCTCCTCTGGAACTTCCTCCTCAGCTCAGGTTGGTACCTGTCTCTTTGGTAGCATCTCTTAGTGGCTTCTGTAATGTTCTGTTTCTACCAAGGGAAAGGTTATGCTACCTGGCTTGATGAATGAAATCTGGGTATTTTTACCATAATCAGAGAGTACTTGCTCTAGGGGTGGAGTGGGGTATTACTTTTATAGCAGTTTTTGCTATTAGGGTGAAAACTGGAGATTCAGGGTCATTCACCTGAAGTCATTATATTACTATATAATATAACATAATAAATACAATACAATACAATATGATATAATATAATAAATATAATACAACATAATATAATATATGATATAATACAATACAATATGATATGATGTAATATAATATAATAAATATAACACAATATAATATGATGTGATATGATATAATATACCACTTTAGGAAGAAATCCTTCTCAAGATACTGTGGTGGGAGTGGGTAGAAACAGGCCTATAAGAGCAATAGCTACTGAGCATTTAGGGGATTAGCGAATGGAACTGCAATTGTGATTTTATTATTATAGGGAACTTCCAAGTGAGGAAACTTTCTCTGCCAAGTCAGGTCCTCACCTTTTTAACCTATGATCTTAGGTTGTTGACTAGAACAGAAGTGTCAATTAAGCCACCAGTGGGCAAAATTGAGCCTGCAAAAAGCACACTTCCAGTGCTGAGTCAGATTATCATGCAATTGGGAAATATTTAACAAAATAAAAAATACAATATAGATAATATTAATATTTGGTTTTCAAAGGTAATATGTGGCTGGCAGACATCTTTATAAATATATATACTTTAGTGTCCTTATTTTTACTTGAGTTTGACATCATGGGCCTAAAATACTGAGAATTAAGAGACTTTCCTAAAGTTAAATAAACTAAAATCCAGGTTTTCCAGCTTCCAAGGCCAGTTCTCTATTATCCCATGCTACCTCTATTAAATCACACACTTCTAAAATAAATATCTAAATTCTAAAATATCCAAGTTCTAAAATAATATCAAGAGACTTAATGTGTTCTCAAACTCATAGTACTGCTAGGCTGTATTAGGAAACCTTCATGTTGTTTCCCCTTTAAAAAATAGAAATAGAAAAACAACAACATGAGGGCAAGAACCCTGACCTCAGTAATAGCAACAGGGCAGAGAGCTTTGTTTTTAATTTTCAATCAAGGCCTTAAAACAGACTTCAAAGGGCATTTAAGCTGACAGTTTTATTTTCTCCTTGAGGAAGAGGAAAGATGAATAAGCGTAAAGCCAGATCATTCTCAAAATAATTGCAGCCCTGACATATCTAAATTAGTTTGTAAAAGAAAATACAGTGGCAATTGATCTTATTAATTAGAGATGTACCAGGATCGTAATACCCACTTATCCACAGACTGCCTGCAGCTACGAAAAATAAAATAAAATAAAATCACCCACTTTTCTCTTGGGGAACACAGTTCTTTCCCTCCCCAGGACAGAAAGTCACTTTGAAGCAACTCTGTGGGTTCCCCCTTTCCATTTTCCAACAGTGGGGAATAAACTTCAATACACCATTTTGTCATCAGTTCCTTTTCTGCTTGGAAAACCCTAAGTTGACACTGGATTACATTGCTGACTAGCATGCCTAGTGGCTTGTCACAATTGATTGAACATGTAATCTGACAAACAAAAAAATGTGCTACAAGAAAATGGTTGCTTAAAAAAAAAAAAAAAGTCTACATGTCATTTACCTGTGAAAGAAAGCATGGTAACCAATAACAGACAAGGATTGAATATCAAATGCTCATTCTGCCTCAGTTCTTTAGCAGTTTGATTTCTCCTCAGGACTGGATAGTTCAAGTTATAGATTACTACAGGAAAAACACCCCCCAAAACCAATGTTAAACTTTCAGAGTGCCAGCAGGAGCAAGAAAGGAAGGGAGGGACTTCAAAATGTAACTCGGTTCTAAATAAATGTAGGGGAGTCTCTGGGCAGGTTGGATTCAAAGCTTATGTCAGTCTTCACAGGGATACGATGAGAGAGAGAGAGAGAGAGAGAGAGAGAGAGAGAGAGCGCAAGAGGGAGAGGGAGAGAAAGTGGGAATGATGGGAAAAGGGGAAAACTGGAAAGAGAGTGGGAAAAGAAGAAGAGAGGAGAGAAGAGAGAGAAGGGGAAAGAGGAGAAGTGGGAAAGAGAAACAGTGACATATAGAGAAGCCCAGAGAGAAAGAAAGAAACAGAGAAAGGGAAGGAGAGAAGGAGGGAAGAGAAGGGGAAGAAATGAAGGTGAGGAGGCACAAAATTCAAGGAATTGAAGAGTTAGATTTTTGTTTTGTTTTGTTTTTTGTTTGTTTTTATCCTCTCTCACTCTCTCTCTCTCTCTCTCTCTCTGTGTGTGTGTGTGTGTGTGTGTGTGTGTATGTGTGTGGTCATGGCAGATAGATTAAGTGTTTGAAAACAAAGCTTCTGCACAAATTGAGGAAAGAATAGGAAAAATGAGTTTTTCTTAACAGATCTGGCATTGACCTTCCAGTTGGGAAAATGGAAGGGAATAGAGTTTGGAAGATTTTCCCCACCCTCAGAGATCCCACCAGCATAGATTTTAGAGAACCCAGGGATAGATGGATGAGTCACAACACAATCTAAAGCTAAGTACAGGCTGGATAAAAATACCCAAATATTATTCCTTTTAGTTTATCTCACTAGGGGCTGTATAAAGGTCAGAGATTTAGTATTAGGAGAAGCCCTGGCTACATTAAAGGCACTCAAAGTTCAGGATGGGATAAAAGAATCTTTCTTACTTCTTTCTTCTCTCCTGAAGCCTCATAGAACATATATGCCTTGCTTGAGAATTTTTAAGGAAAAAGAATTATGGAACTATGTGATTCTCTGGATAAAGTGCCAAGCCTGCAGTCTAGAAGACCCAGTTCAAATCTAGCCTCAGACACTTAATAGGTGTGTGAGCCTGGGCGAGTCCACCTAATCACTGTCTGTCTTAATTTCCTTATCTGTAAAACTGGGATAACAATGGTACTTACCTCCCAGGATTCTTGTGAAGATCAAGTAAGATCATATTTGTGAAGCATGTGAAAACATTAAGGTACTATATACTAGCTTTTATTAGTATTAATTAGCATAGCATATGAACTAATAAGCTAATAAAGTCTAATCACTAGCCCACTCCTCCGTTTGTACAATTGACTGCTACCAGGTATTATGCTAGCAGGCTTGGATCAATTAGTGATTGTCAACGCAAAAGATAAAAACAATAATGCAGCCTGCACACATATGGATTTCTGAACATGTTGCCTACTATTAAAAACACTTCTATGTCCTGGTCCCCTGGGAAGGCTCTTTAATGGGAAGAGATGTGAAGAACAAATGTTCCCTGTTTCACCTGACATAGGTTATGACCATTCATTCTTGTATCCCGAAGAAATAGCACATGTTTAGCTCAGGTATGAGACCAGAAGTTCTCCCAAGAGCAAAGGCAGATGCAGCAAAGGCCTGTGTGCGTGCCTGAGGAGACCGTTTCAAAACTCAGGACCAGGGCAGAGCTTATATTCTGTTTCCAATAGTCTACATGTATCAGTCAGGAAAAGAAAAGGAATGCTCCCAACAGATCAAAGCCCAGAGTCTCTTAAAATGGAAATGAACATTTAAAAGAGGCCTTTCTCAAGGGAGGCTTATGCAGTAAATCAGAGCTTTTGAGAGGCAACTGGGGCCTGTGCTGATTTTTGAATAACTCATCGTTTAATAAATGTTCTTTTTTTGTGGCCCTTTGGGGAAAATGTGAGACTCCATGTGAAACCAATGAACCTAAATAATCAAACTTTTTGTTGTTGTTTAAAACAAAATCACATTTTTTCCAATTTTCAGAAGAAAGTAAGAACAATCAGGATGCTTTTATTTCCAGGGTTTTGTAGAAATGCAAGGGCACATTCACAAGACAGAAAAATTCTTGGGGACAACTCTGACTTTGTCAGATTTCTATCAGTTGGGCCTTGAGGTTCTGAAGTTCTCAGTATTTATTCTAGTTCAGTCCTGAACTAATTAAGTATTATTTAATTTTAATTATTAAATATTTATTTAAATTATTAAATTAAATAATTAATATTAAATCAAATAATTTAATTATTTAATTAAAAGTAAAATAATTTAATTATTAATTAAGAATTCAGTAATTCAGAGGTCATTTCCACACAACACTACCCAAGTTCCTTGACAAAAACAATGACATCTATTTTGCATAATGTTGTAGATTTTCAAAGCTTTCAAATGTCATCTCAATTGATTAAAATCAACAAACATATTAAGTACCTACTATGGACAGAATATCATTTTAGATGCTCAAGGATATACAGAATTTAGATATGGCAAGATTACTACCTTCATGGAGTTTATATTCTAGCAGAGCATAGAATCTGAAACTAGAGGACTAGTTAGACTAGAGGACTTTAGCAGTTACCTAGTCTAATCCCTTCCATTTCAAATAGATCAGGAAACCAATAATCAAAGTTGAAATGACTTTCTCAAGATCACATAGCATATTACTGGCAGACTCAAGCTGGAATTTGTCTCTCCATTTCCATCACACATCGTTTCCTATTTGTTGGGGGAATTTTCTTGACTGAAAGAAACTCTTAGCAGAAGTGTCTGTAAAGAAGGGGGTTCCTAATGATTGTGGGTCAAAGTTAGAAAGTTAAGCTTAAAGCAAAAATATTTATTAGCATGCTAAAGAAGAATACTTTCACTGAATGGCAGAGTCAGCTTCCTAAGATACAGATTAGGTTTTAAGTTTAGAATATATAGCCTATCAGTAGCATTCTATGGCAATTTAACATAGAAAAGAAAAAACATTTCAACAAGAAGGGGTGGAAGTAAAAGATGAGCAGTCAGGGGGAAAAGAGGTGTATTTGCAACACAAATGAAGGGTTTATTTAAAAAAAAAAAACACACACATTATTCTGTGTTCAAGGGTAGATAACAAAAGCTGACCAAATAAATGTTTTTTATAATTTTAAAAGTTTTTTTTAGACAAATCTTCAGGATTACCTATCCAAGGACAACAAATAATTGTGGCAGCAGTGTATGGGACCATGAGCTTTATGGTATCTTTACATAGTTTGTTATATTTTATTTCTCCTTCTCAAATCAAAGGGAACATCAGAGAGAAACCTGGCACTTCTAGGGGATTTTGTCTTTCTGAAACTGCAGATGGCACTAATGATCAATAGCTGAAACTGCATCAGAGTTCTGCTCTCCTTCAATCAGAAGGGGACCAGTTTTTCTTTCAGCCATCTTCCAAATGATGCTTCTCTTCCCCCATCCCCGCAAAAAAGATTTCTAACTACAGCAGCCTTCTTGGCAGATGACTGTCTATTAACAGTTTTTTCCTCTCTTGATATCTGCTGCCTTTTTAGCTGCTCCTTTTATCTAATTAATTCCTTTCCTGCTGAATTTTGTCATTTCTAATGACAAAAACAGAATCTCCTTGTGGTCATTGACTCATATTTGCCTTTAAACTCAAGAAATCCAATTTTCTACCAATTTTAAAAACCAACAATCCTTATTTAATCATCCCATTGTTTCCAGGTAGTAAAATGAATGATCATTTTGTGATGTTTAACTTCTCAAGCTGGGGGGGAAAAAAAAAAGCACTTATCTCAGTGCCTGGCACATTATAGGCATTTTAGTATATATTTGTTGAATTAATAAAAAATAAAAAATAGTCACATTCAAATACAATGATCGACCATAATGCCCTAAAGTTTCAAACTTTTCTTTGTTCTTAAACAGATATTTTCAGTCCTGTCCTCTATCCATTCCCTCTGTCTTCTCTCAAATTTAAATAGAAAAAAAAATTGTTTTTTCCCATATGGATTTTATCACTTTTTAAAGTTCTGCTTCTGCCTCCTTTGGTCATTAAACTGTTTACCAACGAAAAGGGGACAATCTTATATCCATGACAAATTGTTTTAATTCTTTTTCTTTGTCTAAAAGTTCATTTTATCCCTTAAAAGTTCATTTTATGTCCCATTCTACAAGCAAATTGCTTACATACAAAAAAATCAGTATCTAAAACTTTTAAACTCTTATACTCTTTATCTGGAAACTCTACTCTTGTTGGTATTCCACTCCTCCACTGCTACTGTCCTCCATACCCATCATGAGTCATTCTTACCTTCGTCTGTTTTATAGATGAGCTCTATAGATCAAACAATCTCTTCTGTAGGAATGACCCTTTCTTAGACCATTCAAATATATCTCTATTTCCTGTTCTTGCTCAGCTCATAGTATATTTGTAGTCATTTACCTTTTCTCTTCTGAGAACTCAGTCATGTTCCCCATAATTACATTAACACACTTTCCTAAATATTTTGGAGTTCAGAGAAAAATTCTGTTCTCTTTCCATTTTTCTTAATTTCTTTTGTCTTCCTCCAAGGCAACTGGGCAGGGTTATATAAATTATCTGTAAAGCCTCCAGAAAAGAGAGGCAGAGCCAATAATAGTTCCTGACTGTTGCTCTTATCAACGTATATGTTTGACCCAAAGAGAGTAAGCAATTCCTTGCTACCTTTATAAGGTATTATTGATGATCAAGTCCAATTATTTTTTTCTGCTGTTATGTACTTCCTTTGTATCTCCTGGAATTATTCATGTTCAATTCAACAAATCAAATCAACTCAAATCAACAAACATTTATTAAGTACCTATTATTTGCCAGGAACATGGCTAAGTACCAGGAATATAAAGAAAGGAAAAAGATAACATCTTCTCTGAAGAAGTTCACAGTCAAATTGGGAAGGCTAGTTAGCATTTATATAACATTGTAAGGATTGTAAAGTGTCTTACAAATATGATCGTATTTTACTTTCATGACAATCCTGGAAGATGGGTACTATTATTATCCCCATTTTACAGATGAAGAAACAGATACTAAATAATTCGCTTAGAACCATATAGCTAGCAAGTTATCTGAGACTAACTCCAACATTGTACTGGGCCCCTTCCTGTTCTTACAAATGATCATCTACTATGTGCAAAATCCTGGAGTTAAAAGGACAGAAATGAAGCAAATATGAGAACTGCCCTCAAATTCTACTTGGTGTAGATACAGTTTGTAAATAGAAAAATAAATAAAAATATTTTAAAGTAGGAGCACTAACAATTAAGGGTTTTGAGGAAAAATTTTCCCTAGAGATGGCCACTAAATCAATCCTTCAAGATTGCTAAGGAATCTAAGAAGTGAGGGAAAAGTGAATTTTAAGCACCGGGAACAGTCAATATAAAGTCATATAGGTGAGAGATGAATAAGTTTATAAATAACATTCTGATTAGAGTACAAAGTGAAGAGAGGGGAGTATGTAAAATAAATCAGGAAATATACGTTTGGAGCAGATTATGAAGTGCTTTAAATACCAAGTTAAGGATTTTGTGTTTTATTCTAGAAATATTAGAGAGCCATTAAAGATTCTTAAACAGTGTACTGAAATGATCAGATCTGTACTTTATCACTTATCATACCATCAGCCAGGGAGATGTATAGTAGAAAGGAGAACTTGGAATTGGGGAAACCAATTAAGAGGTTATTATAATCGTCCAAGTGATAAGAATATGAACTAGGGTAGAAGATTTCACTTTCAGCATTTCTTTCCCAAATCTTACATCCAACTAGTGGTCCAGGGTGGAAAATGTAACCAAGGCCTTCAGGGAAAAACACCACCATGCTGCATTTAGCAGCCATGCTGCATTCATTGCTCTTCAATCACAGAGACTTTTGGAAGTAAATGCTCATTTTACCTTTCCCTCAGCAATGTCACCTTTGAATGAACTTTCTGATGATCTTTCTGACTTCAGGTCTAAAACTCTATCCCACTGTGCTACTGAGACATCTCAAACTCAATGCATCTAAAACAATTGTCTCCTTCATAAAAAAACAAATAGTGGATAGACCACCAGCTCAGGAGTCAGGAGGACCTGAGTTCAAACCCAGCTTCAGACACTTAACACTTCCTAGCTGTGTGACCCTAGGCAAGTCATTTAACCCCAATTGTCTTGCCAAAATAAATAAATAAATAATTTAAAAATTAACAAAAAAACAAAACAAAACTCTGTTCTGTTTATTTTTTTTAATTACCTAATTTAGATAAGATTCAAGTTTTTTTTTTTTTTTTTTGTTTTTTTTTTTTTTTTGTTTTTCTGCCTTTTCAGTCATGTCCAATTCTTTGTGACTATCTTTGCAGTTTTCTTGGTAAAGATACTAGAGTAGATACTTGGTAAAGATACCATTTCCTTTTCCAGTTCATTTTATAGATGAGGAACTGAGGTAAACCCCTAATGTCACACATTTAGTAATGTCTGAGGCTTTATTTGAACTCTCATCTTCCTGCCTCTAGACCTGACACTTTATCCACTCTGCTACCTAGTAGCTCAAGCAACTAGTAGGTTTTTAATAAAAGCTCCTCTTATTTTTTCTTCCCCAGATTGTCTACTAACATTTGTTACTCAGATTTCATCTATTAACTCCAACAGCTGCTAATGCTTCACAAACCCCACTCCCCTTTAAATTAAATTAGGCTGAATATATTTTATATTTGCTTATTTACAAACATCTTGTTTCCTCTTATAAGATCCAAGATAAGAGTATTTTGTTTCTTTTGTTCTCAGGTACTAGCATAGTGCCTGGAACATATGCTTGTTGATTGATTGATTGATTGATTAATTGGTTTCTTTTATGTCTTTAGACCATCACCCCCTCACTGAGTCCTCTTTTTTTTTTTCTACTCCCCTTCCCAACCTGAACTAGATTTGGAGTCTGAGAAAATACAAAGTTTAAAAAATGACTCAAAGACCACATGGAGTAGAATATTTTCTTTGAGTGTGGGCCAGCAAGCCCTCTAAGAGTATGACCTCACATAATTTTTCTGTCGGGTGTGGAATCTTGCCATATAAAGATGATTCATGAGAAGAAATTGTCAAGTTTCTGCCTGGGACCAAGTGGAAAAACTCAAGTCTTAAAAAATTCCAGACATTTACACAGCAAAGCTGAAATTCACATAGAACCAAATTTATATCCTTATGGTTTGGAATCTGTGTTCGTTATTTCTCTCACTTGACTTGGGGGGGAAAAGCACAAAATCTGCTGAAAATGATTTAGCTGAATGACATAGAAGTTTTTAGCTATGCATTTCAAGCTTATTCTAGTAACTGAGGGTCCGTGCTATATGACCACTCATTAATTTCTTAATATGCTTCCAAAGTCCTGCTTCTTATGAGTCCTTTTGATATTTCAGTAATGAAATATACTTAGATACAGTTTAAAAGAAGCCTATTTTATAATAATTCCATTCTATAATATAGAGAATATGGTTACCATGTGGTTCCAATTTATTTCCAGTGTATGAGGAAACCAGTCAACAAGCATTTATTAAGCACTTACTATGTGGTAAGTAGATAGAGAGCCAGGATATGGCTTAGTGGATAGAGTGCTGGATCTGGAAGATTTAAGATCAATTTTAGCTTTGGATACTTCTAGTTATAGGACTCCAGACAAGTTATTTAATAACTATCTGCCTCAATTTCCCTCATCTGTAAAATGAGGATAATAATAGCATTTACCTTGCAAGGTTGTTATAAGGATCTAATAAGATAATAATCATATGCAGCTCGGCATATAGTAAATGTAATGTAATTGTTAGGTATTATTATTATATATTGTTGTTATTCTATGTGCCAGGCAGTGAGGACACAAGAAAAGCAAAAATACTTTTCCTGCCCACAAAAAGTTCATATTCTATTTGAAGAGGAACTATGATCCATGAAGACAAGCATAATTCTATATTTGTCATATTTAGTTTTGGTGTTGTTTTCTCCCAGACACCTCCTACACTTCTTGTCTCTGCTTTCTATACACTTTCCTAGAGGTTTCCTGGTTCAATTCCTTTGTTGAGCATAACACAAGATGTGACTGTAAAGAATGAGGCTGTTACAGAGACTAGAACTACAGTACACAAAATGAGTGTTGTCTGGAAGAATGGCAGTTGCTTTGGGAGGCTGTAGCCTTACTGTCCATGTTACTACTGCTCACAGCGTTTTGGAAGCTCTTTGGAACACCCAGTAGGACCAGCGGGCAAGGGGTACAGTATATCACTCATCACTTTAGAATTACATTTTGCCACTGACCTAAAATACTATTAGTGAGCCAGATCACAGATTTTATTTGTCACATTTCAAAAGAATTTGCATCCATACTCAGAAGTTAAAGATTTTTGTTTGTTATCTGATAAAATGAATTTTATGGTAGACAATTTCAAAAGAGAAATGCTAGAAATTCTTAGAGCAATGATAGCCCTATAAGAATAAATGTCAAAAGGAATAAGGTGGCCTTCTGGATGGGCAAGCCTGGTAGATTTGCTTTAGATCCAAAGTGTTTCTTCTTAGATATGTCTTATCAGTTCCAGGACTTCACATCACAACTCAACAGCTGTGGAACAGTTAGGATCCCACTATCCAAACCCTGCATACTGGTCATTTAAAAATGATTCCCCAAGAAAACTAGATTAGAATGGAGAAAGACAAAATAAATATGACTAAGAGGCAATTAATACTCAAGATAAGAAAACACATATCTAATTTTTGTGTTTCAAGCCCAGTAGCCTGAATTCTTTTTTCATATACTAAAAGAAATTGTACAGGTGACTCCTGGATCACAGTCTATAATCTCAGGAGGGTGGAGGAGAATAGTGTAATTCCTGCAAGATTAGAAAAGGATAAATGTTCTGGTATTCAAAAATAAGCTGGAGAATTGAGTTTATAAACTATTGGTCAGTGATCTTGCTTTGAAATCCTGGCAGTATTCTACAACATAGTATTAAAGAGGTGATTAGCAAATATCTAGGAAAGAATTTAGTAATCACAAAAGGCTAGCTTGTCTCCATCAAAGACACAGCATGCTAAATTAATCCTATATTGCTTTCTTTTTTGACAGTTACTAAGCCATTAGATTAAGGGAATGCTGTAGATATAGTTTATGTTATTTCCAATTTATCCTGGATGTAGTTTGTACATAGTTGTTTGTAGTTGTCTGTCCCATTAAATTATTCTTGAGATACTATCATCCTTGGTTTTTTTTTTTTTTTTTTTGTCCTTTCCTTTTTTCTGTTCTTATCACTTAGAACAATACTTGACACAGAGTGGTTGCTTAATAAATGTTAATTGACTAGCTGGGAAAAAAACAAATAAGTTTGTATAAACCTGGCTTTAATTTAAATAATACTCCATTTGACATTTAGAGTTAAAGTTTTCTTGGACATCTTACTCTGATAGTTAGGATATACCAAATTTCAGGTATACTAGTCTATTTAAATAGGATATATTTAATCTTTTATTTACAAAAAATCAATTTTCAAGGAATGTCTGTATCTACTAGCAGTTCAAATGAACATCATTTTCTGAAATGCTCTGTTTCCATGATGTGGCTAAAGCTACAGCTATCCCTAGGTTTGCATGCAGAGAACTCATGGGGCTCATCTCAAAATCTTTTCATTCAATGCAAAGTAAAGTTAAATGGGACTGATTTTAAATGGACTATCCCATTGAAATGATTTTTCAGATGTAATTAAGAAAGCGTTTGTGTGTTGTCAGTTTATGGGAAAGAAGACAAAATGAGTAATTTTCTCTCCCTGGGTAATTTCTGACCAGGCACTAATAAAGCTAGTCATCATGATAATAATTTGTTTTTAAGATAACTTTCCCATGAAGAGTTTCACAGGAGGCACTTTAGTAATAGGACATAATATTCTAGCAGACACTGAAGGTGAATAATCATGATGTGACCAGCTTCCACCTCCCCCTTACTGATCCAGTCCTCCCCCCAGAACTGCCATCTGAGGAATTCTGAGACTGTCTGGGTTCTGATAGTGACATGTATTTAGAAGCATCTCATTATCTCATTGTTGAATCAAATCTCTGTCATGGACCTCAGACTCCAGACCCGTTGATGTGACTGATGGTCATGTTATTTGGGAGCTGTTCAGATAAAAGGTCACCAGCAAAATCAGATCTGAGAGTATTAGCATTCTTGTCAAATATCTCTCCAACCCCTGTACAATGGAGGATCTCAAAATGGACCTTCTTTTCCTTGCCATGTTCTGACAGCCCAAAGCAGAGGGCTTTCTGTCAGGGTATGGCTTATGCCAGAAATAAAAATAAAAGCTCCGTTAAACTTTCAGGACATGGTTGCACATTTTTAGGAGCCGCCAAGTTTTTTGAGAGTTGAGCCAGTTCAGCAGTGATATCAGCAGACCAGCGTCTCCTAGGCAATGGAAGTGGTTGCCATGGCAACCTTAGTGTTGCACCCATCAACAGCTTTAAAATTTTGACAGTTCAGAAAGTGACTATTTAGGAATTTCAATTAGCGTCGACATATACACATTTAAATTAACAAACTGCTTTTAAAAGTCTATTGGAGATGATTTAGATAATGAGAGAAATCAGAAAGCATGGTCCTAAATTATATGCTTTATGTGGAAATGGATTTTAGGAGTGATGAAGAAAACATTCGCCAGGAAAAAAATTCCACAAAAAAGTCCTTCTCCACTTTTTCTTTTTAAAGGGAAAGAATCCTGCCAGTAATAAATAAGTTGTGAAAAATGATCAGTGTTTTTTTTTAAAAACAGGGGGATTACAATATGTCACATTTGTCAAGTCACAAATTTTGAATATTAATAAATATTTGTTTAGCATTTTATATTTTTCAAATATTATTTGTGAAATTCTGACTAGGAGTTGATTTTTTTTTAACATAGCCATGTTACAAATAGATTAATTCTTTTCTTTTTCTTTGTGTAGGTAGAGGAAACTGAGAAACAGGAAAGCTAGAAGATTTAGTTACTCTGTGAAATTATAGCTAAACCATGTTTAAAACTCAACGCATTTCACTTTATGGATTATTGACTAGCCTCTAAGCAATGCATGCTGCCCAAATATTCTTTTTAAATCCCAAAGCCTCATAAAGGATATATGAATTTTCTAAAGATCAGCATTAGAATTAATAATAAATGGAATACTTTTTATTGATTAGACTTAGGAGCAATTTTAATAGTGCCAGAAATAATCATGAAAATTTAGATCACTAAAGTTTATACTTATTAAAGTATATTCATATTTACTACTTATTTTGTTCCTCAAAGGAGAAAACCAAACCAGTGCCAGATGCTAATTCCCTAAACTATTGATCCAGTGATCCCTCTCTTACATACACTGATTGTGGGAAACTTCTCTGTCCCTTTACTCTCCTCTCCACTTCAGGTAATGGAGAATTGAGAATCCAGGCAATTTTTCTCCTATTCTCTGTCCTTTTACCATAAGTTCTATTCTGATAAATGAATGAATGAATAAACAAATGGAGAAGTTGATATAAAAATTACAGAAATGAAGGTGGGAGTTATGATAGGTTAGACTTCCTCCTGCCTGGGTAAAATCTCTTAGCCCTCAAAAATCTCTTCTCTCCTTTGACACACATTGGAATCTATAAATTTCTTATGTTTCTTCTGTTTTATATTATAGAAATTTTTGAATATTATTATTTCCCCTACAAGACTATCAGATTCTTGAGAGTAGAGAATGTATCTAATTACCTAATAATTTCCTGTTTAATAAATGATGGTTATACCTGCTTCCTGACTATAAACTTAAATCCTAAGCATTAGTGGGAATTCCAAACATCATCATCATCATCATCTAGTATTTATATAGTTAATCTTTATATAAGAGCTAGTATTTATATAGCTCTTTAAGACTACTAAAACACTTAACACATATTACCTCATTTATTTCTCACAACAATCTTGTGAGGTAAATATTACTATTATACCCATTTTATATATAAGGAAATAAGGCTGAGAGAAATTAAGTGACTTCCTTAGGGTGCTACAGTTAGTAAATATTGGAGTCAAGATTTAAACTCAGATTTTCCTGACTCCAAAAGTAGCATTCTATCTAGTTACCTTACTGCCCCATATGATGGACATGGTCAGAATAATTTATAACTATATGACACTTTTACATAGCATTTAAATTCTTTAAAAGTCACTTTTCTTTTGAGTGGTTATTATTATCCTCATTTTATAGTTGTGCTGTGTCTTGAATGTGATATTTCCACTGATTTAAATTATTTCAATAAAGTTAAGAGAGGTTAAATAATCTACCTTATATCACACAACTAGGAAATACTGAAAACAAGATATGAACCCAGTGCTCCTAATTCCATTTTTATGTTTCTTTCTAATATAACATAATGCCATGACACCATCATCATCACTTTCTCAAGCTAAGGTCTGGTAAAATCAGAATTGTCATTTTGGTCTTTGTGACTGGGGACTCCAGTAGATTCTTAGAGACAGAGGTCTGGGTGAATTTTGAGGATAAGACATATATTTTTCCTCTGGGGCCCATCATGGTATATTTCAGAGATTTTTTGGAAGAATAACCAAACTTCTACTGCAGGAAAGTGAGGAAAGGTCACAGTTGGGTGGTTAAGTTCAGGTTCTACCCATTCTTATTAGTCACAAAGAGATGAAGGTCAGTGTCTCAGGGTTAGAGAATGCTCCAAGGGACTGAAGATTGAAGGTGGCATTTGGATGAAAATCATGAGTTGGGTCAGAATCAAGCCAAGCTTAAGAAGGGGAAAAAATGTGGTCTGGAGATTAAGCTGAGAGGACAGAAAAGAGTATATATACGAGTTGCTCAGATGTTTTATTCACACTGCTATTTAACATACTACTATTTCCCCTTTGGTTGGTGAACATTTTTATGTAGGCTATGTAAAATTGGACTAACCTTCCAGGCTCCAGTAAATTAATTGTAGCAAGAGAGCTGTTATCATTGATAATATTATTTTCTCTGTCTGGTTCCTTCCTCCCTCTCTCCATCCCTTCTTCCCTCCCTCCTTCCTTCTTTCCTATCTTCCTTCCTTCCTTCCTTCCTTCCTTCCTTCCTTCCTTCCTTCCTTCCTTCCTTCCTTCCTTCCTCCTTTCTTTCTTTCTTTCTTACTTACTTTCTTTCTTTCTTTCTTTCTTTCTTTCTTTCTTTCTTTCTTTCTTTCTTTCATTTCTGTTAGGTAACCTTCCAAGGGTCACATAGTTGAATAGTCTACATGTGCCTGAATGTGTCATTTAAACTCAGGTCCTCCTGACACCAGGGCTGGTACTCTATCTACTGAATCACCTAGCTTTCCCAGAAATATTGCTTTCTAAGGAAACAATAGATATTTAGAAGGGGCAAACAAGGCAGGTGGAGGATCAATTAATCAAATGTATATTTTGTATGTACTTGTTATTTATATGTATCCCCCATTATAATGTACAGTCCTTGAGAATGGAACTGTTTTTTTTTTTTTTTATTTAATAGCCTTTTATTTACAGGATATATACATGGGTAACTTTACAGCATTAACAATTGCCAAACCTCTTGTTCCAATTTTTCACCTCTTACCCCCCACCCCTCCCTAAATGGCAGGATGACCAGTAGATGTTAAATATATTAAAATATAACTTAGATACATAATAAGTATACATGACCAAAACATTATTTTGCTGTACAAAAAGAATCAGACTCTGAATTATTGTACAATTAGCTTGTGAAGGAAATCAAAAATGCAGGTGTGCATAAATATAGGGATTGGGAATTCAATGTAATGGTTTTTAGTCATCTCCCAGAGTTCTTTTTCTGGGTATAGCAAGTTCAGTTCATTACTGCTCCATTAGAAATGATTTGGTTGATCTCGTTGCTGAGGATGGCCTGATCCATCAGAACTGGTCATCATCTAGTATTGTTGTTGAAGTATATAATGATCTCCTGGTCCTGCTCATTTCACTCAGCATCAGTTCGTGTAAGTCTCTCCAGGCCTTTCTGAAATCATCCTGTTGGTCATTTCTTACAGAACAGTAATATGAGAATGGAACTGTTTTTAACCTTTATATGTATACCTCGTATTTATCCTAGTGTATGGCACATATAAATTCTCAATAAATATTTTCTGATTGATTGAATCAAGAAGTATTTATTAAAGGAAGGGGAAGAAAAGAAGCAAAGTGCTTTACAATTATTACCTCATTTGATCCTCACAATGGTCTTGAGAGGTAGGTGCTATTATTATTCCCATTTTACAAATGAGGAAGCTGAAACAAACAGCTTCGGTGACTTGCCTAGGATCACCCAGCTAGGAAGTATTTGAAGTTAGATTTTAACTCAGGTCTCCCTGCCTCTGGGCCTATCATTCTATATACTATACCACCTGCTACCTATTATGTACCAGACACCAGGGATGCAAACATAATGAATGAAAGTTTATTTGTGAGGATATTCCATTCTAACTGGAGAGTGTTAAAAGGGAATTCTAAGGCAATGGACTAGGGGAGAGAATTTTCATTTACCATATAAAGGCTTCCCGAGGCCCTAAGATCCTCTCCACTTTGCTCTCAGTTGCTAAAGTCTTGCTCTGGGAGAAGGACTAGGCTAAACATTTTACTTTCACTAATCCTAGGAACTGCTAGGGCCCAAAACCCAGTGCTCTATTTGAATAAGATCATGAAATTGTAAATAGAAAGGCACTTAGAGATCATTCATGAGTCCAATCCCCACATTTTGCAGATAAATAAACTGAGGTGAAGAGAAGTGACTTGATGAAAGATTCTCACAGAGAATAAGGACTTGATCAGGCACTGCTAAGGAAAGCTTAAGGGGTTCACACATGGGCCATTGACAGAACTTGATGTCAAAACTGAAGCAATTACATAAATTTTGGAGAATTGGCCAGTGGCAGACTCCCTGAGTATTTGTGGAGGAGGAAGAGTAGGAAGTATGTGGGGACTGCAGAGTGCTCTGAGTATTAATGTTGGACAGTGATGAATATTATATAAGATAGTAATTTGTTTGTGATCCATGAGTCAGTCTGGGGGTAGGGGTGGGGTTGGGATTATTAGGTGAAGTTTTCCAGAAAACTGTGAGAATTCATTTTGGGTCTTTGTGTACAAATCCTGGGGTGGGGAGGGAATGAGAATATGGAGGGAGTAAGTATTGTGTCATGACCTTCTGATACATCAAGTTCTAAGAATGAGCATGCACTGGATCCTAAACACCCAGATCCAATGAGAAATTCTAGCATTTAGAACTATCCTGAGCAACCTTGAAAAGAGACAATATTTAATTGTCAGAAATCTATAATCTAATATCTCTGAGCCTCCAGATATCATCTCACAAGTAAAAGGAAATGCCTGGGAATGGGGAATGGCTTAAAATCAGATCCAGAGTTTTGAACTAATTATCAAATTGACTTTTCTGCAATTTCATTGGGAAGAAGAGTTGGAAAAGACATCACAATGGAACCACAAAGGTGATTCCAGCCTACTTTTCTATTCAAACTGACCTTGCTATTCCCCAAACCCCCAAATCCATCCCCCATCTCTGTGTCTTTTGCATTGTCTACTTCCCACTCCAACTCCATACTTATTTCCTCTTTTCCACTTTGTAGAAAATTTAACTTTGATCTTCAAAGCATAGTTGCATTCTCCCTCCCATGGGAAGCCTTTCCTGATGCACCTAACTGGTTAGGATTCTCCTTCCAACTAAATTATTTTGGAATATATCATACATATGTAAACACATATACATATATGTATGAAAGAAACATAGAAGGAGAGAAGAAGGAGGAGAAAGAGAAGAGAATAAAAGAGAAAAAAAGGATGGAATAAGAGAGCGAAAGAGGTGGAAGAGAAAGAAGAAGAAAGGAAGAAAAAGAAGGGAAAGAGAAAGACAAGTTAAAAAAGGGTAGGGGAGAGAAAGAGAGAAAGAAACAGAAAGACAGAAACAGAGACAGAAAGACAGAGAGATAGATTTTTAAGAGCTCATAAGAGCTTACTTGTACCAGGTATTATGCTAAGTGCTAGGGATACAAATATAAACCAATATTACAGTTTCTATCTTTAAGGAACTTGTATTCAAATGGAAGAAGAAAAGACATAAAAGAGTGCTTTGGAGATTAAGGTTTCTTACTCAGGTATAGAAATAGATGAGAAGTTTGATGGAAATCAGATAAAATAATAGCTCACTTTTCAGAGCTAAGGGTACTGGGGGGCTGAGTTAAGATTGAAGCACAAAGGATTGAGTCATTTTGGTGAACAGATCTCTTTGAGCAATGACCTGGAGGCCTGGTTCCTAGCAAGATGCAGGGAAAGATCACGCACCTACAAGAGCCTTTTTATATACTTACTGCTTTATATGTTATCTCCCCCAATATAATGTAATCCTCTTGAATTTAGGAAGAAGTTTTCATTTTGTGTGTGTCCTGAGAATCCACAACAGTGTCTGGAACATAGCAAATGCTCTATTACTGCTTTTTACATAGAATTTTTATATTCCTCCCCGGACTGAATTGAGTTACTGCTCTGTCAGGGGTTTGGTACAGATGCTAAGGGGAGTGGGGATTGAATCTCTTAGGACACAATCTACCATGAGCTTCAGGAAATATGCTATATCCCAAGATTGGTCCACAAGTTATAGGTGTGAGCTCATTCCACTATTCCTCTTGACTCCCTCATTTCTCCAGGGAAGAGGTTAAGTTTAGCTAATCTGGCTTCATCATTCATATTCTCTGGATCTTCAGTATTTGAAAGATGGCAGTAAAGAAGCGGATTGCTCTCTCTGGGGTCCTTTGCTATCCCATGATGACTTCAGCTGCACATGATAGACTCATCCTGGTCTTACCCAGGCTTGATTTAAGTGGCGAAAGTGCTGTGCACAGAACAGAGCTAATGATATACATTCACAAGCCAGTCTGAGAGACTCCAGTCAAGAGAGAGGGATCATCTTTCAAGAAGACATTGCTGTAAGAGATGATGACCTCAAGGATCTTAGAAAAACATGGATAGAAAGACATGCATGAAATTTAATGAAGAAAGAAATAAGCAGAACCAAGAGAACATTGTATACAGTAACAACAATGTTGTTTTAAAAACAACTGTGAGAGAATGAGTTATTTTGATTATTTTAAGTACCCAAATTAACTACAAAGTACATATGAAGGAAGACTTTATCTGCACCTAGAGAAAGAACTGATAAATAGAAATGGATATAGAATGATTTTATATACAAATACATACACACATACATAACTTCATCTAATAATGGCTATCTCTAGAACAGGAGATGAGGAGGGAAGAAAAAAAATTTACATAATTATTATGTATTTAAAATGAATGGTCAATTTAAACCTAATAGATTTCCAGTTTCACATATAAACATCTTTTTTATTATGGAAATGCTTGTTTTATTCCATAAAATAAAAATTAAATGATTAAAAAAATTGTCATATTGCTCCAGTGGTTCCCAAGTGAAAGCATCTGACAGGCTTTGTATTCTATTACTTCATTTTTCTCTCTTTGAAAATAGAGGTGAAGGTATAAGGAGAAAATATTTACTGATTTTTCCTTAACATCAGGGAAATTATTGAGAAATGGATCCAATCCAATTAGCAGGAGGGTAAGAATACCTCAATCATTTTCCCCCTTCACACTAGCCAGACAGCTTAAAACAAAAAAAGACCATTTTGACTATGGCCTGTGTATTTCCTCCTATTCAATCCTTAGAATCACTGATTTATAAGTGGAAAGGTATCTTTAAAAGACTCTAATCAACCCCCCTATCTCCCATTCTATAGATGAAGAAACTGAAGGCCCTGAGAGATCCCAATGTCAAAAAGTAATCAATAGCAGAGTCTGGATTCAGAGCAGGTCTATCTCAAACCCCCATTCTTTCCACTATCACATTTGTACTACTCTTGGAGAGCTGTTTCCCAGGGCATTTATTCAACCAACTTATTTCTGTTCTTTTAGTTTTTAAGTTACATAAGGAAATTTTATTAATTTGTAACTGTTGAGAGATTGTTTGGTTTGAACAGTGATAAATACAATTTTATAACAAAAATTCCTTAAAAATTGCAGTGCCTTGAAATTAACTTTTAAATTTCAGGGGATCCTTTGTAGGATGCTAGACAAAGAATATTTTTATTTGAGAAAAAAAATAATACATGCTTATTCTGGTGTTTTGTAGCAAGATCTTAGAAGAATACAAAATATTTATTTTCAAAGTACATTCAGAGTTATAGTAATGAAGTTTATCCCTGTTTTAAAAACAGGAAAACTGAGGGAGAAAAACATTAAGGATAAAGGCTAGAATTCAGATGTCCTAATTCTAATCCCAAGGCCTGCTCCTCTTGACCATATTCTTTAATATCCTAGTGTTTTATCATTCATCATTCATAGTTTATCTATATAAATTCCTTTAGGAATTATCTTATATTTGTATTTTATCCTTAATACCTACCATAGTGCCTAGTACACAGGAGACATTTAATAAATGCTCAATGCTCAATGACTGAATGGAACTTTCAGTTCCCTTGAGCAATTTTTCAGAATATAATCTAGAAGTATCCACTGAGAAAATCTTCATTATGTAAAATGTTGGGGATGGGAGGTAGAAAAGTATCAAGCAAACATTAAATGGTAGAAAAAGTTGTTGGACTCTAATTCACATTCCCCAAATGATAAATTGCCAGACAAACACTCTTTAGACAAATCAAAGGTATACACAGTTGTGAAGAAAATGCTCTAAATCACTATTGATTAGAGAAATACAAATTAAAACAACTCTGAAGTGCTGCCTCATACCTATCAAATTGGCTAAGGTGACAGAAAAATAAAGTGATAAATGTTGGAAGGTATGTGAGAAAACTGTCACTAATGCATTGTTGGTGGATTTGTGAATTGTTCCAACCATTGTGGAGAACATTTAAGAATTATGCCCAAAGGCTATAATACTGCATAGTTTTGATCCAGCAATACTACGGTAAGGCCTACATCCAAAAGACATTTTGAAAAGGGAAAAGGACCTACATGTGAAAAATATTTAGAGCAGCTCTTTTTGTGGTGACCAAGAATTGGAAATTGAAGGGATGAGCATCAATTAAGGAACAGCTAAATAAGCTATGAATTGTGATGGAATATAATTGTACTATAAGAAATGGCAAGCAGAATAATTATAGGAAAACCTAGAACGATTTACATGAATTGATGCAAAGTGCAAAACTTAAGCAGAACAACAATACTGTATGATAAAGAATTGAGAATGGCTTAGCCATTCTCAGCTTACAGTGATCCAAGACAATCCCAAAGGACTAATGATGAAGCATCCTATCTGCCTCTAGAGAAAGAACTAATACTATATTAATACAGACTAAAACATGCTATTTTTCATTTTTTTCTTTCCTCCTTTTTCTTTTATTTGAGTTTTCTTGTACAAAATGACTACTATATGGAAATATTTTACATGATTGCACATTTAGACTTATGATTCATCTTTAGATACAATGAGGAGTATGACATAATGGGTGGAGAGCTAATCTCAGTTTCAGGAAGAGCTAAGTATAAATCCCCCTTTAATACATATTGGCTGTTGAACTTTGGGCAAGGCACTTACACTCTGTTTCCCAATCAGTCAATTCTAAGTTATAAATTCAGCAATAGTTGTCAATGTGTCTTGGTAGAGGGAATTGAAATTACAAATCTGACCAAGACAAAAATTTAGATACCATGAAAAAATTGATTTTCCCAAGGATGACCCTAAGGTCAGCAAAAATAGAACAAAACTGATTTACTCATTTCCAAAAGCTATATTCAGAAAAAAAAGATGAACTTGACATCCTACCTTAGCAATTAAATTATTTCTCAATACACATTGGCTGTTCCAGAGGGTTCCTAAATTTTTTCTAGTATTAAGATCTCTTTTTAAAATCAAATAATTTCGAGAATTTCCACATGATAGTAGCTGTACTACTAGAATCTATTGGTTGAAAAAATAAAGGCAAAAAAAGTGCTCAGTAACACTTTTAGAAGAATTTTTATTGTATTGATCACAATAGTATTTGGGGTATATGAAAAAAATTATAATGTTTTTATGTTTGAAATACATTATTCATCTAGTTTAAAGAAAGTATATTTGTTTATTTGTAGATGCATAAAATCCTTATGAAAACTTTTTCACTTCCTTACTCCCTCCATGGGGAAATTCACAAATTGAGAACAAGTGGGCAAGTCTATCCTCCATTGTTCCATTTGAAATCTCATATTTTACATTTATGGAATAACTAACATGGGGCTAAGGCAGTTAAATGGTTAAGTGGATAGAGTGCTGGGCTCCAGTTCAAATCTGACCTTAGCACTTACTAGTTGTGTAACCCTAGTCACCCTAACTTTGCTTTGCCTTGGAGGGAGCCAGATACTCAATATATAGAGTTCTGGGCCTGGTAGTAGAAATTCCTGATTTCAAGTAAGACCACAGGCACTTACTGGATGTGTGACCCTTTTGCTTTAATCTACTGGGGAAGGAAATGGCAAACCACTCTGGCATCTTTGCCAAGAAAAACCTACGGACAGTATTGGTGTACTATAATCTAAGGGGTCATGAAAACTGACTGAACAAAAAGAGTTCTAGGTATCTGTTCATTATAGTTACATAAGGAAGGGAAGTATTTATTTATTTATTAAATAATCTGACTTAATTATTTAATGTGCTGGGTAGTTTCCTTCCATATAGTAAAATGGCCATGCTTACTTAGGAAGTTCAAGCTGACTTGGATCTATTAATCCAGGCCTGTTTTCTCCATTTCTCTCTAGTTTTCATTATTTTTTGGCTTGGCCACTATTAAAAAAAAAACCCCAAAACTCTTATATTTCTATAGTTCTGTTTTCCACATTGGAGGCTACCCTTTGTGCAAGGTGAGAGGCAATGTGATATAAGAAAGAAATCTCTGGGCATAGATCATATCTGGTCCAGGGCTTTCCAACCCCAATGCACGCTCAAATTTCTAATAATTAACAAATCTCTATATTGCTTTGCTACCTACATCATAAGGCTGTTAGAAGGAAAATTCTTTATATATCTTCAACTATTTTATTTCTAAGCCTCAGTTTCTCCTTATAACAATTTAAAACATGTGGAACACTTTGCCTACATTATTTTATTTGCATTACAACAACCCAAAAGTTATATTCCAGGTATTTATCAACCCCATTTTAGAGAAGAAGAAACTGAAATTTGGAGAGATTAAAAAGTTGCTTTTATGGGCATAGTGTCAGTCTGTCTATTTATCTACTTATCTATTTCTGTTGATGTTCTCTAGGTTTAGTGCTTTTTGGACCACAAGTTGCTGTCCCTCTGCAGAATGGGGACAATATTATTCATATTAGCTATCTAGGGTTGTTGTTAGGATTACATGAGATAATGTACATAAAGTATTATGTTAAGTAAGATGATATTAGGAAATGTAAGATATCACTATCATTATCACCATCACTGCTACTGCAATCATTATAGTTATTGCTATTATTACTTTTATTTGGGAGTGAGTTGTTTCAATGGTCTAAGCCACCATTTGAGATTAATTGTGGTGGGGAAATAACTCTATTGACTTTGAAAGGATGCTGACAGAGAAGGATAAAATGACTCACTTAAATAAATTAAAAAAACAGTCCTTCCTACTAAAAATTAATCTAATAAAAGTAAACTATCCAAGTTGTGGTAAAATATAAAAATGGATTTCATTCAAGAAACAAGAATTCCTGAGCTTCTTATGTACAAGGCACTTTACTAAGACTAATGGAGAATAACAAGATGAATAAACCATAAAACTCCTGATGTCAAGTAACTTACAATCTAGTAGGGAAGCCCATAAAAACATGGAGGAAAGGTAGAAGGTACTACAAGAATTCTGAAGAAGGGGTTGCCTTAGAATGTTAAAGCTTGAAAGCACTTTAAAGGCCAATAATGATGACTTTCTAAGTTTTTGTGGCTCATCTAGGAATATCC
The DNA here is from genome assembly GCF_902635505.1 of Sarcophilus harrisii. Taxonomy (NCBI): domain Eukaryota; kingdom Metazoa; phylum Chordata; class Mammalia; order Dasyuromorphia; family Dasyuridae; genus Sarcophilus; species Sarcophilus harrisii. The sequence continues at coordinate 547,673,623 of NC_045426.1, read as the reverse complement.
AGTTGGTTAGTGGCAGTGCTGTGACTAGTAAGCCATGTCCTCTAACTGCCAGCATCATTCCCCAATGACTTCCTTCATCTAACAGTATTGTATGGTTAGTAAAGACACAGAGTGGTATAGTAAGTAGAAAGAACATCAGACTGGGACTCAAGAGATACTTGGATTCTAATCCTAGCTCCATCATTATCTATGTGGGACCTTAGACCTTCATTTAACTTTCTAGTATTTAATTTTTCTCATCTGTTAAATTGGGGGGGGGATAATAGTTGCTTAATAAATGCATCCCCTGCTCTGCAGATTATTATAAGGAAACTGTCATATAAATATGAGGCGTTATTATTATGGACAGTTATTAGGACAATTATAATTTCCTCACTTAATATGTCATCATGTGACCTGGTTATGAATTTCCTTTCCTTGTAGATCTCTTCCTATTTGTCATTGCCTCTTTTCAATGTTATAATGCCCTCAGTGGGATCTGACCAGAACCAAAAGCTGTTGAAATTATCATCTTCTGAGCTCAAAGAATGGATTACCACAACTCAAGAAAGGCATGAAGTTGCTTTAAGAAATCAAAGATGCCAAATCCAGAAAAGCATGGAAAAACCATATACAAACTAATGCAAATCAGCAAAGTAAACAGATCCTGAAAACGATATGCAGTGTCCTCAATACAACCACAAAGCAATAGCAATGAATGTTGCAACACTAGAAAGAATAGTCTTGACCCCAAAGAAGAGATTTAAAAAGACAACTTTTCTCAACCCTTTCAGAGATGGAGCTTCTATGAATGGGGAACAGTGCAGAACACATGAAAGTTTTAAAATGTATTGGTTCGTTTCACCAATTTCCACCCTTCCTTCTTTCTCTTAAATTTCTTTCTTTCTTTTTTTTTTTTTTTTTTTTTTGTTATAAGTGATAGTTGTCTGGAAGAGAAAAAAAAGGAGGGATGGTGGGTGGTGTGAATGTTTGTATGTGTGAAATGTAGCTGATATAAAAATATCAATAAAAATGTATTTTAAAAAAGAAAGATATGAAGTCCTAAAACATTCCTGACTCTAATGATTTTTCTTGAAAGGACATATAAAAATTTTTTTTGTTAAATTTATAAAATAATAGCAACAACCTTAGAATTGGAAGCAACTCAAATATAGCTTGTACCTAAAGCATACATAAATTCCTTTTACAATGTCTTAGACGAGGATTATGGGGTAGTGGAGAACAGAGAGATAACAAGGAACTCTGGGTGAGTTAAATGACCTAAGTACTTTACTTTTTCACAAGATTTCTCTAGATCAAGTGCTGCAATAACTGACCAGCTGGACTGGTTAAGCATCTTCCTATTCCATGGAAACAGACTGTATGAGCCATACCCTAGAGGAGTTGACTAATACAGAAATAGGTCTGACAGACCCTGACCAAGATCATGCTGGCACATGACCAAACCCCAATCCTGGATTTCCTCTGCCATCTGCCTTTTTCTTATGTGTGTGTTCCTTAACAATTCTGGGGAAAGTCACACAACTCTTTTGGCTGGATCCATTATAGATTTATTCTATCAGATTGCAGCTGAACCCTCAGTACTCTAAGTAACATTTTATTCTTCCCTAGTTGACTCTATCTTATCCTACAGTGTCTGTTTCAAGTCTATTTTTTTCTCTTCAAGTCTACTGCACTGCTACTCATTTCCCCACCATCTCAGTTCAGGACTTCTTAAATTTACTGAGAAAGTAGAGGCCATTCACTCAGTACAAGTTCCATATTCTCTTCTTTTCTTCATCTTAAAATAATTTAATTTCATTCTCTATTCTCTTCTCTTCTTTCCAATCCCTTAAAATGTTACTCTTCTTCTTGCCAAGACCAGCTATTATTTGTGTCCTTAATCCCATCCCTAATGTCTCCTAAAGCAGCTTGCCTCTGCAATCATCCTTGTACTATGTTCCACTCTAATTTTTAATAATTTTTTATTTATTATCTTCCTCCCCATTGCCAGAAAATATGCACATCTCACTTGCCCTTAAAAATTTCACTTGACCCTAATAACTCTTCAAGCTATCACCCTATGTCTTTCTGCTTTTTTCTAAGCCATAATCCTAAGTACATCTGTCTACTCATTCCCTGTAGTTTCTCTTCTCTAACTTATTAACCTCTTGCAGTCTGGTTTCCAGCCTCATCTAATCTTATCTATGACTCAACCAAAGCTTCTTTTTCCAAAGCTATTAGTGAACTTTTTAAAAGAAAAAGAAAATTGTATTGAATCTTTTCCTTTTGTATCATTTACATTTCCTAATATGGCTTTCCTCCTCCATCAGCTCTTCCCTGCTTCCCAACCATGAATCATCTTTGATAACAAAGAGGGAATAAACAATTCAAGAAATCTAATAAATATATTAAATGTTTTATTTTATTTTATTTTTGATGTTATTTTTAATGATTTATATCCACATGTTAATTTTTGTCAAGAAGCAGAGGGCCTTTTCATATTTTTTCTCTGGGGATAATTTTGGTCATAATTTCATAACATTCAGTTTTGATTTTTTACTATTATTTTTATTTCCATTTCCATTGTTGTGGGCATCATATATATTTCTTTCCTGATTTGTTCACTTCACTTTGCATCAGCTCATATAAGTCTTTCTATGGATCTCACTATTCATTATATCCATCATTTTTATAGTTTATTAATATTCTAAACTTTGAGAAACATTGGAAGGCTTGGGATGCTATGGTCCATGGGGGTCACAATGAGTTGGCTACGAATGAATGGCTGAACTATATTTTCAGCTAATATTTATTATTTAAATTTTTATAGCTTAATATTTACAATTCATTGTTATTACACTTATGTACTGCAACTTGTTTAGCCATCCTTTAATCAATGGACATTGATGTTATTTCCAGTTTTTTGCTGCCACAAAAAGCATTGCTATAAATATTTTGGTGTATATGAGACCTTTCATTTTGTCATTGATCTCCTTTGTCATTGATACGCCTACCAGTGGAAACAAAGGATATGGACATTTTAGTCACGTTATTCACATTCATTTCTTTTTATAGCGCAATGTGGTGGCCTCTTAGCCCTTATGCTTCTTGCATATGCATTTGTCACCTACTCAATAGATTCTGGCAGTTCCCTATGACCTCCTCCAGATACACTCTCCTGGGTTTTCATGACGAACATTGCTGTTCTGGTTCTCCTCCTACCTGGAGGACTTCTCCTTAGCTCCTTTCAAGCTCCTCTAGATCTTTGGGAACCCCAAGGCTACATCTTGGGACCTTTTTTCTTCTCTCTTTACACAGTCCATTTGGTGATCTCATCATATCTCATGGGTTCTAAGATCTCTATGTGAGTCCCTCCAGAATCCGTCCATGTATCCAGCCCTAGAGAATGATATATTACATAGATCCACCTAGCCCTGAGCTCCAGTGACCAGTGTGTGTGGCCTCCAGCCAATCCACTGGTCAGATGTGGGGGATGGAACCTGAGCTTCAGAACAGCAGAAAACAATATAATAATCCCCAGAGCAGTCTGATTTCACATTAGTGATTAGATTGCTTCTATATTTCTTTTCACTCAGGTTTTCTTTTAGGTTCTTCTATTATAGAAATGCAGTGTGTTTCATCTGTACACTGTTTTTGTGGCAAGATTACAGATCAAGAATGACCTATCCTTTGAAGCTGTTGGTGAGCCTTGCACAGAGTCAATCAATCAACAAGCACTTATTAAGTATGTACTATGTGTCAGGTACCAGGGATACAAATAAAAGGAGGAAGGTTGGACACTTAACAAATGCCTCTTAATATTGAATGGAATACTAGTAGGCATATAACTCAAGAAGGTCAAGGACAGAGGGAATCATTGATTCGTGAATGGTTAAACAAATTGAGGTACATAAATGTAATGGAATATTACTGTGCCTTAACAAATAATAAATATGAATAATTCAAAGAATTGTATGAATGCTTCTATGAACTGATAAAGGGCCAAATATATGCTAAAACCAGGAAAAGAATGTACAGGATATCCACAATGATATACAGGGAAACAATACTGAATGGCTTTAGAACTCTGATTAAATGTGACTCACTAGACTGGATATTGGTTAAGGATGCTTTCAACCTATTGGTAAAGAGGTAGTATACGATAGTTGAGGAATGAAGCACACATTTTCAGACATAGCCAATGAATTGATTTGTTTTGATTAATACTATTTCTTTTAAGGAGGACTGTAGATGAAAGAGGGAGAGAGAGACAGAGAGATAGAAAAACAGAGAAAGAGAAGAGAAAGAGAGAGAGAGAGAAAGAGAGAGGGAGAGAGAGGGAGAGAGAGAGAGAAGGAGAGAGAGAGAAAGGGAGAGAAAAAGAGAGAGTTATAATAATGTGAAAAATAAATGGATACATCTGGCATTTAAAGTCCTTCATGAACTGGCCCATCATCCCTTTCCTGCCTCATCACTCATTTCTTAATACAGTCCAGACAAATGGACTTTCTTGTTGTTTCTTACACACACACACACACACGCACACCCTCCATGCTTTTTCACTGGTTATCCTCCAAGCTTGGAATAGTCCCCCACTTTGGTACCACCTATTAGAATTCCTACTTTAAAATTCTGCTCTCATTCTTTCTTATATGTGAAGCTTTTCCCAACTGCATCTCTCTACCCTACAAGAGTGTTACTGCCTAATTTTTCCTCCAAAAGTTATCTGATGTTTATTTTTATATTTGTTGTTCAGTCAGTTTTTCAGTCACGTCCAATTCTTTATTCATCCCATTTGGGATTTCTTGGCAAACAACCTCAAGTGATTTGCTATTTCCTTCTCCAGCACATTTTACAGATAAGGAAAATGAAGCAAAGTTAAATGACTTGCCCAAACCCACATAGTAAGTATCTGAGGTCAGATTTGAACTTATAAAGTTGAATCTTCTTGACTTTAGTCTGAGCACACTATCCCTCCACCTCCTAGATGTCCTTATTTTTATACACAAATATAAAAACATATGTATATGCATATATGCACACATGTGTATATTCGTATATATTTTCCTCAATAGAATGTGGGTTTCTGGAAGACAGGGCATTTCATTTTCGTCTTTATATTCCCAGCATATAACACAGTGGTTGGAACCTAGTAGAGGTTTAATAAATGAGTTTTTATTGATCAGTTACTAATTCAATATTTTTAATTGAATTGCGTGTGTTGCTCAGAGTTAATTGGCCCTGGATAGGTTGTCTAATCACCTGTTGGGATATTTTTAGTGCAAATCATGGATGTAAGAAATGTCTGGCACAGAAATTATTTTCCTCATTGTATGTCAGCCACTCATGTGAATTAAGGTTCATAGATTTGTTGTTAGAGAGAAATTTGGAGACCATTTAATCTAACCCTTTCATTTTATAGATGAGAGAGAGGTTCAGTCACTTGACTGAAGTTGTACAGATTCAAACCCAGGTTCCCTGAATCCAGAATGAGTATGTTTCTACTATTTCCCACTCTTTTAGGTCCAAAGGAAGGAGCTGAAGGATTGAGTGACTTGCCCACTATTATAGCTAGTGTGTCAGATGCAGTATTTCTCCTCGGATCGTTGCCTTTATACTTGCCATCTCAGAGGGCAATCCAGTTTACTCTAAACATGTCTTGTATCTACTTAGTTCTTTGCTTGCTTTTCCCTATTTAAATGTAAGCTTCTTGAGGTAAGGGAGTATTTTTGCCTCCAGAATTTAGCTTCTCACATACATTACACATACACACACACACACACACACACACACACACACACACCGGAGTAGAATCGTCTTTTTGCATTACAATAGCTTAATAAATACTTGTTGACTGACTATTGATCTGACTCTGGCTTCAAGTCCTTTTGCTTTCTGTATATGTATTTATATCTATATCATCTATATATCCCTAGCACTTAGCACAGTTTCTGACACAAGTTAACAAATGCTTTCTCATTTATTTATCAATTTATTTAGAGTCATAACTGCTTAATAAAGGTGAGCTTAGTGGTTTGATTCAATAAACATTTATGTATTTTATAATATATGTATATATATACATATATATTTCTACAATTACATGTTAAAACCCTTACATTTTTAAAAAGTTTTGAGTTATGTACCCAGAGAGAGGATTGTGGGGACTGAGTGTGGATCACAACATAATGTTTTCACTTTTTTGTTGTAATTTCGTTTCATTTTGTTTTCTTTCTCATCTTTTCCTTTTTGATCTGATTTTTCTTGTACAGCATGATAATTGCGGAAATTTGTATAGAAGAACTGAACATGTTTAACATATAGTGGATTACTTGGCATATAGGGAAGGGGGAAGGAAGAGAGAAAAAAATTTGGAACACAACATTTTGCATGGGAGACTGTTGAAAATTATCAATGTGTATGTTTTGAAAATAAAAAGCTTTAATAAAAAAAACACCAAAGGATATCAACTTGGTGGAGAAAATGCATCCATTTGCCTGAGCTTTCCCCAAATCACTTCTGAACATCTTTATATAATGCCATAAAATATGGCACAATAGAACCCACAAAGGGATGGATGAAAGGATTTTCCAATGTCATCTTACAAAAGTCAGCAGGAAAAGATCTGTCACAGGGAGGAAGGAAAAGAATTTGGAATTCAGAGTTTTAAAAAATGAACATTAAAATTGTTTTAACATGAATATGGGAAATGTAAAATACTAAATAAATGAAAAATAATAAAGTTTTGAGTTACAAATTCTCTCCTTCCTTCTTTTCCTCCCCTTCTTACTTTCTGAGAGGATACATAATCAGATATTGGTTATACATGTGCAATCATTTCCATGTTAGTCATTTTCAACAAACATTTATTAAGTTCTTGCTTTGTGTAAAGCACTGTGCTAGGATGCTGCCTTCAAGAAGTTTACTTGGGGAAGGGGATGGTGGTAATTAGAATAAGTTCCTCTTCTCCGCATTCAGCCTCATGTCCTGTGAGCATCCCCAGAAACAAGCTATAGTGCACTAATGGAGAGCCACGAGCAAGCATTCCTCAGCTGGACCTACTGAAGGACATTTGGATTGTCTGTGATGAGAAGTGCTTCCAGATTTGGAATTTGTCTGAGACCCTGCCTTTCATAGAAACATGTGGCTCACAGCAGGGGGTGGGGATTTGCCAAGCTTACCACTGATGGTGCTTCAGCTGCCTCATCTTCCTCCCTGAAAAGACAGCAGGAGGATTTAATAGAAAGCATATTAACAGGAAGATGTGCCTGAGTCCAAGGTACTAAGCCATGTTTACACGACAGACAGGATGGGCTTCTTTCTCCCTGTGCTACGGGTTAGCTGTTTACATGGGATGCATGTTGATTTTTCAGACTGCTCTTGGAAGGAGGAGGCAGGATTACCACTTTGGAGTCATTTAATCATTGAAGAAAATGTTTTTATCTGGGGGTCCCATACGGCCCGTGCTAACTCAAGTAAGGAGATGCTAATTCACTGGAGCAAGCCCCTCTGTGTGCCCAGCAGAGAAAGCCACGAGCAAGTAAAACAGAAAAATGGCTCACCATAATATGGATTGTTGAACATTATGGAGCTTACTCAGAAGGAGTTAAATTCTCAGCTGCTGTTGCCTATAACTCATCCTCAAAGTTCCTGGGCTATATGTAGATCTATATATTTTGACTTTACAAGAAAACCCTAGATAGAGCAGGATGGAATCCTGAACCAGAGCTCCCTGCAATTCTCTTCCAGGCTGTGGTTGAGGCCCTGGGTGCATGTCTGGGACCTATTCCAGCTAAGTAGACTTTACTCCAAAAACCAAGCCTCAAATATTCACGGCTTGCCATCTCTAGGGCAATTAAATGGAGAGAGTAAATCATACACTGAAAAACAGCCCTAAGTGCTTAAGTACATGTCAGTCAGCAAGACTGGCATATACACACAGCAGAGTGGACCTGGTGTTTGCATTACACACAACACCCCATGAGATCATTAGAACTGCTTCCAGTCTATAGCTTTTAGGGTCGGTACAGCCCCTCCTTTTCTCCTAAGCAAATGCAATCAGATTCAACTGGGAGCAAATTAGGGAGGCAAAACATAGAGTGCTTGCTGAAAAGCAGCAAGGAACTGTCCCCTCTACTATTAGAAAAATTAGAGACCATTTAACAACATGAGACCGTTTTGTGTTGGGAATAAAAGAGACCCCGAATGTGGAGTGGAGGGCCAGATGTGAATGCAGGCATCCAGGTGAGATCAAATGCTGATCATTTGCTGACAAAACTTAAGTCGAGTTCACACAAGTCCTCGTTAACTGATGAACCAAGACATGCAGGCAACCCAGATGTGCCAAAATTGGCAATGCATCAGCTTTCTAAATCCATTACATCTCCCTGAAAGACAAGCTCACAGAATCCCCCACAGAAGAGGAAAGATCCGATTGTGAGAAGAGAGCTAAAGAGTGGAGCAAAATCAATTTTAATCCTTGAAGACTTGGAAGGCTGTAGGAACTGAAAGTGTTTCCAATTCCCAACCCATTTTCACTAATTTGTTTTCCTTCTTTTATCTTGGTTGGTCTGCACATCCCTGAAACATTGTGATGCAGTGGAGAAGACATTAGACTTGGAGAGAGAGGACCTGGATTCACATGCTGCCTCTGAGGATTATTAGCCATATTTACTGTTCTTTAGTCATTTCAGTCACATCAGACTCTTCATGATTCCATTTGGGATTTTCTTGGCAGAGACACTGGACAGCTTTGCCATTTCCTTCTCCAGCTCATTTTACAGATTAGGAAACTAAGGCCTACAGGATTAAGTGACTTTCCCAGGATCACACAGTTAATAAGTGTCTGAGGCCAGATATGAAATCAGGTCCTCCTGACTTCAGACTCTGTGCTCTATTCATTCACTGTACCTGCCAGCTGCTCTAATTACCTGGATGACCTTGAACAAATCATTTTACCTCAATCGATCTCCTCGTAAAATGAAGTAGCAACCCTATATTGCTTATAAGGTTCCTTCTATATCTATGATTTTATAATCTCTTCCATATTTTGTAATCAGATGTATAGTTGAAAATTAATTTTGGCTATATCCTTTTTTTGCTCCTTTCCCTTTCTTCTACATTTTCCTCTCTCTATAAAACCCAAACATAATAACTTGGAATGACAATAAAGTGGTGATATTAGTTTTCTATTAATTGTAATATTTTTAAACCTAAATTCTATTACGTTTAGGCAATACTTCATCTTTCCTTCCTCCTCCCATCTCGCTCCCTAGCCCCAATCCCAAGTAAGCTCCCTGAGGGCAGGCAATTTTGTTTTATTTTGCTTTCAGATATTTAGCACTCTAGTTCAATCATTTGTGCCAAGTAGGAACTTAATATTTATTGAATCTAATTGAATCACTAAGCCCCCTCTTATTCAGAAGTTATGATTCTGAATAAATTGAGGAGTAAATAAGAAAGCAGTTATTAAGTGCTTATTCTGTGCCACATACTATGCTAAGGGCTAAGGAGATATATATGTGTATGTATGTATGAATATATGTCTCTCTCTCTCTCTATGTCTATAAATATATATATATATATATATAGACATAGAGAGAGAGAGAGAGAGAGAGAGAGAGAGAGAGAGACACAGAGAAAGAGAGTCAGAGAGAGACAAAGACAGAGACAGAGAGACAGAGAGAAAGGGAAAGAGAGACAAAGACAGAGAGAGAGAGAGAGAGAGAAAGGGAGAGAGAGAGAGAGAGAGAGAGAAAAGGAAAGAGAGAGGGGAGAGTGACAGAGAGAGACAGAGAGAGACAGAGACAGATTTATGTGTATATATATATATATATATATATGTAGAGAGAGATGAATATATATAGTTATATAGGGTATAGATGTGTCTGTATGTGTATACATTTTCTAGGTGCTGTCTGTCTGTCTGTCTGTCTCTCTCTCATCCTTTCCTCCAAAAGCTAAGTGCTTTTTTACAAATATTATTTCATTTGACCTTTATTATAACCCTTGGAAGTAGGTGCTGCTATTATTCCCATTTTACAGTTAAGAAAACTGAGGCAAAGAGAGATCAAATAACTTGTTCAGCTGTTATACAGACAGTAGTGACTGAATCTAGATATGAACTCCTGCCTCCAGGCCCAACACTTTATTAACTGTGTTCCTTAGTTGCCTCATAATTCGTAAGATTATATTAGTATAAAACTCTTTATAAAAGGAGCAAGGACTATCTTTTGCCTCTTTTTGTATCCCCAGCACTTAGTACAGTGCCTAGTACATAGTAAACTTAATAAATATTTATTGAATAAAAAGGAGGAGTTTCAAAAGTATATCATTGAAATAAGGACCTAGAACCCCAGGGTAACCATCTTTAAGGGGACTATGCTAATTTAGTTGTAAAAGTTCTGGTATTTTTATCTAAAAATTCTTCTCATTTTATAAGTGTTAGTATATAATGAGATGGCCGTGGGGTGGGTATGGAATGCCTAGTCTGGAGTCAGGAAGACTCATCTTCCTGAGTTCAAATCTGGCTTCTGACTACTTACTAAGATGTGTGACCCTGGGCAAGTCACTTAACCCTGCTTGCCTCAGTTTTCTCATCTGTAAAATGACTTGAAGAAAGAAATGGTGAATCACTCTAGCTTCTTTGCTAAGAAAACCCAAATGGGATCACAGAGAATTGGGCAAGATTGAAACAACTAAACAACAAAATCAGACATCCCTATTACTGGTAGTCTATATTTCTATAAAATTGATGATTTACAAAGGTCTTTTTCCACACTTAGTGAAATTGGCAATACAAATATGAATATATCCATTCTGCAGATGAGGAAATTGGTAGTTGATTAAATAACTTTTCAAAGATTATACAACCACGTAATTAGCTTTAGCACAGAATTTTCAACCCAGATCCCTTTCCTCCAAGCCTAGTGTCTTTTCCACTAAGCCGCTTTGTTTCTGAACCCAGTAATAATTCATGTAGTTCTTTAAAATATAAATGTGTCAGATCTCTAGATGTTCAACAAAAATGTACTCTCTGAACAACTGGACTATTTAGATGACAGCTAAGCTCCTGAGTAATGAGGGTTAGAAGAGTGAAAAGTACACAGATTTTTACTTTCTAATATGAAATCTGGCTGGAAACCAGTACAACAGCTGAAGTATGAATTGCACTAAAGACAGTGAATCTTTAAATAGTGTCATCTGAAATTAGTAAATTTCTTTAAATCTTCATTTTTGGCATGTTTTTATTTATGTTTATTATACATCATAAGTCATAATTCTACTCCCATGATTTAGGCTCCCAAACTGTTAACAGGGACAAATGTTGTTTACTCACTGGATTACCATAGAATCATAGAATGAGAGCAAGGAGGGATCTCAGGGCTTATCTTGTTGAACTCCCAAATTTTATGGATAAAGAAAATGGGTCTTAGGTTGAGACTAAGTCCAATGGCACCCAGGAAATAAGTATCAGAGTTAAGATTTGAATCCAGGCCTTCTGAAAATAAATCCAGTGCTTTCTTTCTGGATCATGATACCTCTGTTCTGCTCAAAAATTTTCTAGGAGACAGGTGGTATCATAGACCATGGTTGCCAATGGAAATATCCAAGAGGAACTGGCACATATAAAGAGATAAGCTTGTACATACATACTCCATATAGAAACTTTAATTTTTTTGAGATGCATTTTAGTGGAGAGGGTGGATAGGATTCGTGCTTTTATTGGCATGGAGGAGAAATTGAAACAAGCCCCTACAGCATTATCCTAAGCACTTTGCAAATATTATTTCATTTGATTTTTACAACGGAGGTGGATGTTATTGTTATTATTACCCTCATTTTACAATTAGTGCTCAGGGTCACACAGTTAATAAGTTTCTAAGGCTGAAATGAACTCAAGTCTTCCTGATTTCAGGTACAGAACTCTTATCTGTTCTACTACCTAGCTGCATAGAGAATCTCCCAGTGAGGGAATTCACTCTACCAGTGCAGATTAGCATCTGCTATGAACTTCATGGCTTAGAAAGTTTCTTGGGACATTCTGAGATTAATCAATTTGCCCAGGATCAAAAAGCTATCATTTATCAGGGAAAAGATTTAAATATAGTTTTTTCTGGGCCAGAAGCTACTTCCCTATTCACTATAGTATATTGTCTCCCTGGGATTCTGTTTAGCAAATGGATTGCTAATGATATTGACAATTTAAAATAATCCATTCCATATTGTCTTTATTCAAATAAATTGCAGACTGGTAAGTGATGAAGAATGTGAAATAAAAATAAATATGGATTTATTAAGAAAAAAGAAATAATTCACAAAAAAATCAAAGATATGATCTAAAGTAGCAAAAATATAAGTAAAGGCAAGGGGGAAAAGACAAAGGATAGAGAAAAAGAATACTATATAGATTAGTGATCTAGATTAAAATCCTACCTTCTAAAAGAGGCCTTTTCCCAATCCCCCTTAATACTAGTTTCTTGCCTCTATTGATTATTTCCAATTTATTCTATATGTGTTTATTTCTACATAGTTGTTTTCATATTGTCTCCCCCATTAAATTGTGAGTTTTTTGATATCACGGTCCCCATTTTGCCATTCTTTCAATCTCTAGCACATAACACAGTGTCTAGCACATAGTACATGGTTAATAAAGGTTTATTAATGATCTGGATGAGCACTAAATTAATAGTCAGAAAACGTGGGTTATATGACTAAGTCTGAAATAATTGGGTGTTATCACCTTGGAAAAGTCACTTAATATCTCTAGATCTCAGTTCCCTCATTTATAAAATGCAGAGGTTGGGCTAGATCAAAGGCCCCCAATTTTTCCCTGATGAAGAACTACTTTTAATTGTTCCGAGTCGTATAATTGGTGCTTCAGAGCCGCAGTGATTGATTATAGGGTGTAAATTATTAATTGGATTAAGAGATATGCTTCACTTGGCTCAATATAATTGGCATTACATACCAATGAGTATGTAATATTTGACTTGCTGGAGACCTCTCTCCACAATCACTAACATTTATTTTTTGTCTAATAAAACTTAAAGTTGATAGAAAGCTGAGAGTAAAGAATATAGTGTAATTCCTGATTCGATTACTAAGAATCAATATGGTGCAAGAAGTGGCAAACTTGATCATAGTTTTGCTGTTAAATAGCTATGCTGTTTGGACAAGTTTGATAATATCTGGACTTTGTCTCACTTGTAAAATGGGGCAATGGTACTATATCAGGGGTTCTTAACTTGGAGTGCATGAACTTAGTTTAAAAAATTTTAATAACTATATTTCAATATAATTGGCTTCTTTTATAACTCTATATATTTTACTTCATCCATTTAAAAACTTAATTCTGAGAATGATCCTACAGGTTTCACAGACCCTGTACCAAAGGACTTCATGATATAAGTAAGTTAAGAACTTTTGGCCTGAGTGAACTCCTGGGCTCCTTCCAACTCTAACATTCTACGATAAAATCATGGAACAATGCTGAAAATAGTAACAATTGGTCAGCATTTTCCTACAAAACAAAATGTGAAAGAACAACACTTGTAGGAGCAAAGCATAATCCTGGAAAGAAGAGCTGGCTCCTAAAAGGACTGTTTGCTGCAGTTACTGATTATGCAATAAAAAAGCCTTTATTCTCTTTGTTTGACTCTTTCTTTCATCCCCAATTCAATCCATCCTCCCACTGATGATGAAAAATTGAATTGGGAAGCCTGAGTTCTGAGCTTGTAGCAATGGTATTATTAAGGATCCTTCCAAAAAGAAAAAAAAGGTTTTGAAATGAATGTTACCAGTAGCTACTATATTACTTCAGTAGCAGAGAAAAATTTTTTTTAAAAATGACCAAGTACAAAGGACTGACAGTGGAACTTGTATTGGTGCCCTTGGCACAGAGGTGGTCAATGATAGGTGCAGAATGAGGCTTACAGTGATAGATATGTCTATTAGTGTGTGGGATTTTTGTTTAATTCTACTTTTTTTTAATGGGAAGGTGCTGTGTGAATCTGTACTATTTACTTGCATCTGTGCATATGTGTGTATGTATGTGTATAGATGTGGACTGGTGGGAGTTGTGGTCATTGGGAAACAGCATTGATATTTCAAAAAACATCAGTAAACCATTTTTTTGTAGTAACAAGAAAAAAATAGCAATGAAAACTGTATGTGTCAAAGGAAAATTCAGGGGGAATGTTGAAAAGCTGTTCTCTCTTACTGCCGTCATTGTCTTCCTACAGGTAGAAAGACTATTTTCAGAGTAAACTGAACTTAATAAAGACTGATATCAACTACAGGCTGTCAGGCTGTGCTGAAAAGCCAAGTCACTGTGAGAAATAGAGCAGGAGAAATAAATAACCTCCAAAGCGGTAGTCAGCAAATATTGACACACATGCCCAGGAACTGAAGGGAAATGACAGAATAATGACCTATACATAAAATTCAAGACTAAAACATTGACAAATTCCCACTTGCCTGCTTTACATACAATGGTGTCTAGCACTGATGCCTTAAAAAATACTATTAATGAAAAAATGGGCTATTTTATAAGTACATTTTGTAGGCTGGGGTTTGGGAGAGGAGTTGGGAACATATAATCACTGACAAATTGAAAATGGAGACTTTGACTCAGAAACAGATGCTCTGAGTTTCCAGGAGAAAGCAATGATAATGGCAGTGTATTCTCTTTTTATGGCTAATGATAACTTCCTTGGAGATCATCTAATATAACTCCCTCTAGCTACCAAACTAAAACTCAAAATACATTCATATTTTGATAGGGATAGGGACCCAATCCAAGAAGCATTTATTGAGCATCTACTATATTCTATACTCTATGCTAGATTCTGGGGATACAAAGACAAAACAAAATATTGTTCTCACTATTAGGGAATGTATATTCTATTGGGGAATGTAGTCCATAAACTGAATAGCAAGTAAATGAGATGGGAATAGGCACTAACAAATAGAGGAATAAAGAAACTTTTCCATCTCGCATAAGAAGAAACACATGAACAAAACTTTAATAAATTAGGGATTTTAAGAGGACAAGGTAAGAAGACATTTTCAGCAAAGGCATTGAGGAGGAAGATGGAATTCAAAATTCAAGGAAAAGCATCTAGTCCAGAGTGATTGCAATGTTAAATATGAGAAGGGGAAGAATGGAAAATAGTCCTAGGACTCCAGAGATGTCATAATCTGGAAGCCAGATTGTGAAGGGTTTTAAATGTCAAACTGAGGATAAAAAGAATTTTATCTCAAAGGCGAATTTAGGTTAAAATGTCAATTTATCCCAAAATGTCAATTTATCCCAAACATTTTATCCTAAAGGCAAAGTTAGCAGAAATGGATGATTTTATCCTAAAGACAAATTTAGGGCAAAATGTCAATTTTATTCCACACATTTTATCCTAGAAAAAAATTTAGGATAAAAGGTCAATTTTATCCCACACATTTTATCCTAAAGGCAAAAGTTAGTCCCTGGAGCTTATTTCACAGGGAAACAATGTGTGTTTGTGCTTTAGGAAGATTATTTTGGCACTTTTACTGGAGTGCCTTTTCTGCTGAAAGCATAGTACCTGATGAATTAAATAGTACATGTGGGTAGCATGGCTAGTTCACATGAAAAGATCTGAAGCTTCCTCTTGACTGCAGGGTCCACATGAATCAGCAGTGTGAATGAAACAGCAAAGAATGTGAATGTTATCCTGGGATATGCTGAGATCCATAATGGGAGACCTAGAAAAATGAAGGTCCTAATGTACTAGCTCCATCTTAGAAATTACATTGAGAAGCTGGGAAACAAGGGTGGATGGTAACTAATATAATCGGGGGTCTCAAGATTGTGATCTATCAATCAAGTTTGGTTGCAGGAATTTGGGAGTATTTAGCCAAGTAAAGAGAAGAATTAGATGGGATGTGATAGTTGTTCCCACCTCACCTTTAGAACTGTCCAAACATAGAACAGATTGTCTAAGGAGAGAGTGGACTCCCCATTGTTGGAGATCTTTAATCAAAGATTGGAAGACCTTTTGTTGACTATGTAGAAGGCATGCTTTTTCAGGCATGATTTGAACTAGATGGCCTTTAAGGTCCCTTCAAATTCTGAGATTCGGTGAAAATTTTGAATTAAATTAATGATGACTTCTTTATTCAAAAAAAAAAAAAAGAAGTTATTCTTGACCTGATTCTGTTCAGTAAAGAAGTAGCTTCCAAAGTGGCAAAAACCTGGATGTGGGGAATAAATGACCACAACATCTAAAGTGCATTACAGATTAAAAAGGTGGAAGTCACACATAATTTAAACCTTATTCTAGATTTTTACAGAGGTGAGTTCAAAGGAAATTGAGACAGTAGTCTATTGCCTAAAATTCTACAATGAAGTCATTCTAAGAAGGATGGATATTCTTAAATGAAACCTTGATGGCAAAAACACAAGGATTCTAAAAAGCAAAAAAGAAGACGTTATATAAACTTTTAAAAGACATGTACAAGTAGATAGACGGAAAAGGAGGTAATTAATGAGAAAAGTATCCTTCCTTTCTCCATCCCATACTCTTTCTTAAAGTTGGTTTGAGAGCAAGCTGAAGGTCAGAGAAGAAATAGGATCTCTTCTTGGAGTAACTGAATGAATACAAATATATTTATTAAATATTTGCTATGTGCTAGCTGTTAGGGATACAAACACAAAAGAGAGACAGTCCTTGACTATAAGGAGCTTATATTCTGATAGAGGAAGGCAATACATCTAGAGGAGAAATGGTTAAGGAAAGTTTTAGTTAGGGATATCGTAAGGTTGGTAAGTGAAACAATGGGGCTATTAACTGACATAGTCTTTGCAGAAGCAAATGTAGTATTAATTGATTATTGATTATTGTTCCAAGAGCAAGAGGTAGAAAGTGGGGTAGTGTGGGAAAGAAAGATGAATAAAAACAGGGTCAATAGTAAATAGAGAAGTCAAATATAGAGACTGACAGATCCTCTCATCTTAACTTCTTTTCAGCAACTTGAAGAGGGGTTAGCATTTTCTGCTTTCTCAAAGTTGGAAGCCAGAAGTATTCTTTGAGATTGAATTTTTCTTCTCTTTCTTTTTGACAACTTTGCCTCTTCCTCATGCAGAAGTGAGGGAATTGATCTCCACCAATGAGGAGAAAGTCTCCTAATAATGGGTTTTGAGGGGATGGGGTTACATGCATGTTACAGAAAGAAAGGGAAGAAAAGTTTTAAGTAAAATATCTTTGAGACAGAATCACACACACATATGTACATATATATATATATGTATCTATATATATACACGTACCCTAGAATCATACTCACATATATATATATATATATATATATATATATTCACACACACATATATACATATATATGCATATGTGTGTTGTATATGAGAGGGATCTGTTTCCCTGTGTATCATCACTTTTTACATGCATTCTCCTGTTTTGTATCTATCCCCAGAAAACGTCTTGTGCACTGATTGAACTGTTCTGTTCTGTAAACTATTGGAATAGAATACATCATAAGGCTAGGGGAATGATGATGATTATCCCAAGGATAGAGAAGCCTTGATACTACCTTTGAGACCTTCCTTCTTCTCTTTAATACATATATCCCTATATTTGGTTTTAAAGATAAAAAGTCAAAATAGTAATTGAAGAATTTGGTTTAAATTAAGAAATCTGAAATTTAATATGAATAAATAATAAATAAAATCTAATTCTGAAATTCAAAATTTAAATTGAATAAATAC
This sequence comes from Sarcophilus harrisii, assembly GCF_902635505.1. Classification (NCBI taxonomy): domain Eukaryota; kingdom Metazoa; phylum Chordata; class Mammalia; order Dasyuromorphia; family Dasyuridae; genus Sarcophilus; species Sarcophilus harrisii. The sequence goes on along the minus strand of NC_045426.1, from coordinate 547,655,883 downwards.
AGGATGGAGAAAGTATGACTAGGCAGCAATCCATTCAATTAAATTGGACATGTAGTTAATTGATAAACATTTAGTTAAATACAAGTATCTGCTATGTGTAAAATACTGTACCTGATACTAAGCCCTGGGTTTTTAGTGAGCTGCAATTTCATTTAAGAGTTCAAACGTAATCTGGTGGCCACAAGCATCTGTACTAACTTAGGTTTCATGAAAAACATAGTATCAAGAATGAGGGAGTATATGTTACCACTGCTGTCTACAATATTTTATTCAGTTTTGAATACCACCTTTTGGTAAGATCATTGAAAAACTGGAGGAGGTCCAGAGGAAACATCTTAGGATAATGAGAGGACTGAAGATAATATTATATCAGAATAGGGAAGTGGCGTTATTGTAATAAGAGATGGGGGAGTTTAAAGACAGTTGTCTTTAACTATCTTATTGAAGAGAAATTAAGTTTATTTGGTTTGCCCCACCGAGAGCAGACCTAGGAGAAAAGAAAGAAAGTGAGGAGTGGGAGCATTTAAGCTTCTGAAATAGTATAGACTCTGTAGGATTGTAATGAATTCTTTATCACTGAAGGGATTTAAAAGGTGGCTATGTGAGCAATTGTCAAGAATTTCAGGTGTGAGGTAGGTTGGAAATCCTTGACATTCCTTCCAATCTTGAGTTCCTATTATTTGTTCTATGAAATCATGAAATTTATATCCATACTCTGGGAATGAGGCTGCTATTCCTACAACAGAATTTTCCTTTCCTCATTCACAAGAATGTCTCTGAGGCCATGCCCAGCCTATTTCTTTCAATCTTGTTGCCTTCCCTCGCATTCCTTGTTTTCTCAGTCAGTAATATGGGTGTGTTTCTTACAGCCCAGAGTTGGGAACTTGGGCATTCAGAGATCCCAGGAGGAATTTCTTCTGTAAATATGTAGTTTTCTTAATTCCATTTCCTGCCAAGCACAGTATGTGGAGATCTAATCAATTTTTCATAAAATACTGCTACCTAACTTCTACTATGAAAAAGCAGTTTAAAAACTACACTGAACCAAAACTTGCCCAAATGCCAGCAATATTTCCCAATAAAGCTGCCAAAAAGCAAATGTTTCAAGATTAGAATGGGCCCTTCCAGTCCTACCAAAGGAGCTTTGCATGGCTGCTTTGGTATTTTGCACATTAGCATTAGTTAATGAATGAGCATCACTTTTCCTTTCACAATCACTGCCTGTGAAGAGCCCAAACCTGAACTTTCCCTTAATTGCTGAAACTAGCACACCCAGCACAGAGCTGTGCGTTTGTCTAGCTTTGTTGTGATCTTGTACAAAGTGCTAATTGGGGATACCGTGACAGATAACATGTCCCAACATTATAGAGAGCAGTATGTGAGGTGTCAGGAATACTGATGCAGGGATGAAAAATTGCATGTTCAAAAACCCTGAGGATTTATTTGATTTTCTTCACACTTAGTCTATAGTGAATTTCACAGTGTAAGATAGTCTCCTGATCTATTCATGAGTCCTCCCAAATGGGATTCTGGAATTTTACTCTGTTGGGTTACCCATTTTCCTTCAAACTTGGAAATGATCATTTCACGGACTCAGCATGCAAAGACAGAGGAGGGGAGGGAAAAACCAAGCATTCCCTCTGGGCCATCCTGAAGCCTCAGTTTGTCTACAGAGAGCAATTTTTGGGGGGCATTAACTCAGCTGATGACTCAGAAATATGAAAAGGAAAAGAGATCAGTTTCTGTACTGGGAATTCTACCTTCTGATTTTTAAATCTTGCTAAAAGTATTTTATATCCATAAGGTACTTTCTCTTGGCAATGGGGACAGCAGTCGAGTAATAGTCTGGATGTTCACAGATCACTGGCCTGACATCTGGAGTGTGGATTCAGGCATACCATGGGGAGGCAGCATAAGATAATACAAAGAACATTGGCTCTAGACTCTGAATGTCTGAGTTCAAATCTAACATTGGATGCTTATCATCTCTGTGAAGCCTTTGAGCTTTGTGGACCCCAATTTCCTCACGGCATCATGTTATATTAACAGTATATTATAAATTAATATAATATTACATTATATTTTTGGTCATTGATGACATTGCAGAAATTTTATTTGTATTTTAATTTGTTATTTCAATTTTATTTGCAATTGTATTTACAGACTGAATGTTGAATTGTGATGAAATTTTAGTCGAGAGAGATATATTACACAGCTGAGATCCCTATCTAGTCACCATACATTATATTCTTAAGATAAGGATTAGATCTAAAATATATTTCTTCCTGATGTAGATCTATGATCCTATGATATCCTACTCATGGTAACTCCCTTCTGACTCTGACCTGAAGCAACTAAGTATTCTTAGTACCTCCATCTTTCTGTCCAGAAAAATGAGCATTATGATATCCAATAATAATAAGTGACATTTAATTAATCCTTCATGGTTTATAATGACCTCACCACAACCTTGTGAGGTAGCGGTATAGATATTATTATCTCCATTTTTACAGGTGAAGAAAAAAGATTCAAAGCAATTAAGAGACTTTCCCATTGTTATACAACTGATAAATATTATAAGGTATGTGAATGCTGTCTCCTATCTTGAAGTAAGAAAGCATTTATTAAGCACCTGCCATATAGCAAACACTGTGCTAAGAATTTTACAAGTATTATTTCATTTGAACTTCACAACATCCTAAAAGATAGGTACTACGGTCTATTTTGCAGTTGAGAAAACTAGGTAGACAGAATTTAAGTGACTTACCCAGAGTCACACAATTTACATAAGACAATTTGATTTCAGGTTTTCCTGACTCCAGACTCAGTGCTCTATATACTATGTCAAGTTCAGTACTATTTCTGCTATGTCAATGCTTGGTTTAAAAAGGAATACATATTAAAATAATCACTACAGTTTATATAGTGATTTAATATTTGCAAAGCCCTTTACAAATATTATCTCATTTTGTCTTTAAAATAATCGTACAGATTAGGAAACTGAAGCAGACTTCATTCTAAATGACTCTTTGTGTGTGGAGAGGGGAGGTCACAGTTATAAGTGTCTAAAGCCACATTTGAACTCAGGTCTTCTTAACTCCAGATACAACACTCTATCCTTTCCCCCCTTTTCCTCCCTCCCCCCCCCCCGCCATATCATATAAAAATCAACTCATTTAAAAATGGAACTTTTTTGTCATGTAGTTGTTTTAGTTATATCCAAGTCTGTGTGACTCTATTTAGGATTTTCTTCACAAAGATATGGTATAATTTGCCATTCTCTTCTCCAGTTCATTTTACTCATAAGGAACTGGGGCAGTTTAAGGGTTTAAATGGGGCAGCTGGGCAGCAGAGTGGATAGAGCTCCAGGAGGAAGACCTTCCTAGAAATCTGGCTTCAGATACTTATTAGCTGTGTGACCTTGGTCAAGTCACTTAACACTGTGTGCCTCAGTTTCCTCAACTGTATAATATGATGGAGAAGGAGATTCTAGTATTTTTGCCAAGAAACCCCAAATGGGATCATAAAATGTTAAGCATGACTTTAAAAAAGTACTGAATGATTTTCCCAGGGTCACACAGCTAGCTAAGTGTCTGAAGACAGATTTGAACTTAGGGAGATGGTTCTTTCCAATTCTAGGCCTGGCAATCTATCCATTGCCCCACCCAGCTAGGACAGTTTTATTTTATTAGGGCACCGTATCAACAGCTTGATGTATGCTAGCTGGACTATAAATGTATTTAACTGAACACGGCTGTGATATTTCAAAGAATACAACTTGATTCACACTAGAGTTAAATCTGTTTAATGATCGTCCATCTTATGAACTATTCTTCTAAGATCTAGAAAGGACTTTAGAAGTCATCTTGTCCACCTCCCTCATTTTGCATATGTCAAAAATCATGTAACATTCAGTCTATTATGTCAAAACATCTTTTAGGAAAATAAGGATTATCTGGTCTTCAGTAGCTCTTGTCTGCTACGGACCTCAGGAAGAAGTCAATTAGAGAAGTTCTTTAGCCAGGATCATAATACATAATGGGAATACTTACTTGATTGCTAATGGCTGGCTTTAGATGATGCCTCAAAGCATCAGTGGGGATGTTTGGCAGCCGCACATTATGACAGTGATTATCTCTATAAATTAAGTTTATGTTGATATAATTAGCAGTTAAAAGCTAAAGTAATATTTATACTGATATAAGTTCTACCAATGCCACACCACTGAAAACAGACTGTGAATGTTGATGTGGTCGGCCAGATTGGATTCTCTGAGGCAGGATGTTTATAGCAGAGCAACATCCAGCTGGTCCGGGATAACTATCCCTTCAACCAAAACCAAATTGTTGTTGTGGTCGTGGATCCTTTGTTCTCCAAAAGGACCAACGACATCAGGAGGATGCTGTCTTGACTTGCAAGTGAATTGGATTTAAGTGAGGCAGGGTGGTGCAAAACCAAACAGCATGAGCTTGACCACAGAGCTTTGAAGCTTTCAAGTCTGTAACTTGGCACAATGTGCCCCAGTGGAGGAGAAACCGCCCTTAGCAGCTCCCCTGCCACTAAAACTCCAGTTACCTTGAAATGTGATTGCTGGGAGAGTTATTTCCACAACACAGCTTGGTTTAGCAAGTTGCAACAGAAGACCACTGAATTTAAGTCAATTTATTGTGGACCATGGTCAAAGGTAATGTGGGCAGTTTCCATGAAAATGTGTGCCATTGATTACAAAAGGTAAGAGTACGGGTGGTTTGGCAAACAATCCATCACTACTGATAGAGAACAAAGCATGCGTTCTCCAAATGATAACTTAGTGGTTGTCACCTCCACCTCTGACAGACAGCACATTTTTAGTTGGTGGCCATAGTGGCTGCCCTCTGTAGAATTTATAATATAGACATTGCCAACCTATAGCTTGCAAGTTTATCACCACTGTTTCCTTATCCAATTCAGACCTTCGAGAACTCCTGTGTTTTTCCATTTATCTACTAATTAGTTCAGTCATTCAAGAAGCGTTTATGAAATTCCATAGGCAGAAACTTTTTTATCATTTAGAAAAGGCATGGTACCTGCCTTTGTGAAACTTAGTTTAGTGGGAGAAAAAGATTCAGACAAATCTCATACAATACATGGCACTGTTATAGTGCTGTGTAACTCTTCACTTGTCAGGCAGGGTAACACAATCAGCAGCCCTGGCCCTAAACATGACAGAAAGGAATCCATCTGGCCACATCAGGTTTAAAAGATTTCTGGTGGTAGCTAGATGGCCGAATGGATAGAGCACTGGCCCTGAGTTCTAATTCAGCTTCAGACAATTAATACTAACTAGTTATGTGATCCTGGGCAAAACTTCCAATTGTCATGTCAAAAAAAAAATCATGATTTTTGCCTGGAAAAGGCAGGTATGTGCGTGTTTATGTATATATATATATGTATATATCCACACACACACACACATATATATATATATATATATATATATATATACATGTGTATGTGTACACACATGTGAGATATAGATACCCATATATACATATATACACATATACACACATATAAACACATATAGATACATACACACACACACACACACACATTTAAGATTTCTGAATTGGCTAAATTATATTCTCAAAAGAAACAGATAGTTTTTGTAATGACTTAAGGAGAAGGAGTGACTCGTGTCCTAGGCTATGAAAACTTTTTATTATTGTCATTATTCAATAATTTTCAGCTGGGACTGACTCTTCATGAACCCATTCAGGGTTTTTGTGGCAAAGATACTAGAGTGGTTTGCCATTTTCTTCTCCAGCTCATTTTATAGATGGGGAAGCTGAGGTAAACAGGGTTAAGTGACTTGCCCAGGGTCATACATCTAAGTCTGGTATTGAACTTAAGTCTTCCTATTGTGATCCATCCACTGAACCCCTTTTGGGTGGCTCTAATTGTTAGTCTAAATTTTCTTCTCTGTAACTTCTAGTTCTCTGGGACTGAGCAGAACCAATCTAATTCATCTTCTACGTAACAGCTATTTGAATACTTAATGACCCCTGTCATATGCCCTTTCAGTCTTCTCTTCTCCAGACTAAACATCCCTAATTCCTTCAACTGATCCTCATATAACATGATTTTGAGGTCTTTCATTACATTGGTTCCTCTCCACTGAACATTCTTCAGTTTATCAGTGTGCTTCATAAGAAGGGGTATCTCAATCTGAATGTAATATTCAGTATTGTGATCTGAGCAGGACAGAATATATGGGAATCATTACCTCCCTCCTTCTGGACCTTGTGCCTCTCTTTTAATATAGCCTAAGATAACATTAACTCTTTTTTTGGCTGCTATAACACACTGTTGACTCATAATGATTTTGCAGTCCATGAAAACCCTTAAGTCTTTCTCAGACAGATTGCTGTCTAGCCACACTTCCCCCATCTTGTACTTGTGAAGCTGATTTTTTAAAGCTCAAGTGTAAGGCTTTTACATTTATCCCTATTAAATTTAATCTTATTAGACTTGGCCCAACCTTCTAGCCTGTTAACACCTTTTGTATCATGATTCTGTCATTACTGTGTTAGTTATCTCTTCCAACTTTGTGTCATCTGAAAATGTGATAAACATGTCATCAATGCCTTTATTTAAGTCACTGATAAATATATTCAACAGCACAGAGCCAAACATATCCCTGGGAGTACTCCACTCTCCACTAGAGACCTCCTTCCAAGTTTACATCATGTTCTCAATGATGACTCTTCTGGTCTGGCCCCTCAACCATAGATGAACACATTGAGCTACATTTTTCTATTGCTCATATTTCTCTATTTTGTCTGCAAGAATAACAAGATATTCTCAAAAACTTTGTTGAATTTTAGGGGAACTATAACTACAACACCTGGTCTGCCAGTGAAATAATGCTGTCAAAAAAGGAAACAGTCAATCTACCATGGCTTGTTCTTTTTTTATAATACAATTCAATATAATGAATATATCTACACAGAAACTATATACATATGTTTGTGTACACACATATGAATTTTGTTTTTATTACTGTTTTTTATTTTCAAAACATATGCATGGATAATTTTCCAACATTGACCCTTGAAAAATCTTGTGTTCCAAATTTCCCTCCCTTCTCCCCATCCCCTTCCCTAGATGTTAGATAATCCAGTATATGTTAAATATGTTAAAAATATGTGTTAAATCCTATATATACATATATATTTATACAATTATTGTACTGCACAAGAAAAATCAGATCAAAAAGGAAAAAAATGAGAAAGAAAACAAAATGCAAGCAAACAACAAAATGAGTGAAAATGCTATTTTATGATCCTCATTTAATTCCCATTGTTCTGTCTCTGAGTGCAGATGGCTCTCTTCATCACAAGATTGTTGGAACTGGCCTGAATCATCTCATTATTTAAGAGAGCCACGTCCATCAGAAGTGATCATCATATAGTATTGTTGCTGAAATATATAATGATCTCCTGGTCCTGCTCATTTCACTCAGCATCAGTTTATGTAAGTCTCTCCAGGCCTTTCTGAAATCATCCTGTTGGTCATTTCTTACAGAACAATAATATTCCATAATATTCATATACCACAATTTATTCAGCCATTCTCCAATTGATGAACATCCGTTCAGTTTCCAGTTTCTTGACACTACAAAAAGGGCTGCCACAAATATTTTTGCACATGTGGAACCCTTTCCCTCCTTTATGATCTCTTTGGGATACAAGGCCAGTAGAAACACTAGCATGACTTGTTCTTGATTAAGCCATGCTTGTTCTTTATGATCATCACTTTTTAAAATTTTTTCTAGATGTTTAGCAACAATCATTTTGATGATACATTCTAGAATATTGCCAGGAAGTAAATTTAAGTTCACCATCCTATATTTGCACACTCCATTACCTTCTCTCTGTCTCTCTCTCTATCTCTGTCTCTCTCCCTTTCTGTCTCTATCTGTCTCTCTCTGCCCTCCCTCCTTCCCTCTCCCTCTCTCTCTTCTTCACTCCTTCCCTCCTTTTCCTTCTTTTCTTCTCCCTCCTTCTCTCTCTCCCTTCCTCTCTCTTTCTCCCCCCCCTCCTGTCGCCCTTCCTCCCTCTCCCTCTACATTCCTTTCTCTTTCTCTCTCCTTGTTTTTCTCCCTCCCTCTATTCCTCCTTTCCTCCCTTTCTCCTTCTCTCTTTCTCTGTCTCTCCCTGTGTCTCATTCTGTCTCTCTGTTTCTGTCTTTCTCTGTCCATCTGTCTGTCTGCCTCTGTTTCTGAGTTCTTAGAGTAGGGGTTTTTAAACTAGGGCCTATGGTTCCTTTGGAGGTCTATGGATTGATATCAGGAGGCCCATCAACTTGAATGATTTTGTTGTGGGCCTGAAATCTACACTCAACTATTTCAGGTGTGATATTGGGATGAAAATAGACAATAATAAGTCACTGATAGTTAATAAATTTTGCACAAAATTCTAGTACTATAAGAAATGAGCATAATAATTTTAGAAAAACATAAAAAGACTTCACAAAATAATGAGGAATAAAATGAACAGGACCAAGAAAATATTGTATACAGTAACAACAATATTTTTTAAGAATGGCATTGAGAGAATGTAATTTTACCTATTAAACTGACCAAATTAACTACAAAAGATATATGAAGAATTATATCTGTATTCTTAGAAAGAACTGATACATAGAAGTATGTACAGACTAATTGCATATATGCTTACACATATATTTATATCTATTTGTATCTAATGGTAGCCATCTCTAGGTCAGAGGGATTAGAAGGAGAGGGAAGAAAAAAAAAAAGAAAAACAATTTCATGATAATTTTGTTGTATGTTTGGAAGGAATAGCAAATTGTGAATAGATTTACAGTTTCATGTCCAATCATCTTTTTTTATTTTACTATGTTATGAAAATGCTTGTTTTATTCCATAAATTTAAAATAAAAAAATAGCTAACAAAAGGACATGCAACAAAGGTAACCTCTATAGACCAGCAGTCCCTCTTCCTATCTTCTATGGAAAAGTATCTGATGATCAGGGTGGCTTATATGTCTTTTAGGATATAAGGGCCCAAATCCATGAGGGAAGAACACTTTATGTCCCAAAATGATCATAAAATCATACCAGCACAGCCAGATACCGATAGGAAACTGCATCAATGGGGGTACAACTTAAACTTTAGCCTCCTCCCAGTCAATCAAGTCCTAGCTTTATTGGTATTTCCCAATTTATGTTGTGGATAGGAAGGACAAACCCAATTAAAATTGGTTCTAACAAAGATGGGGAGAATTACATCTTTATTTCGATACAATTAGTTTTCCTTACCGTCCTATTTTGTTTTGTGCATTTAAAAACATTATTCTCAGAAGAGCCTCATAAGCTTTACTAGACTATTGAAGAAGCAGATGATACAAAGGGTAATAAGAACCCCTCTTTTAGATATTATCTTGTCACAATCTTTTTTTACAGATGAAGCAACAGAGACCCAAAGAAGTGACATAATTTATGCAAAAGCACATGGGTAGTAAGAATCTAGGTTATCTGACTATGTATAATTCTTACTCTTTTATACCACAAAAACTACAACTAGATATGCTTTATATTCAGTTGAGAGGACAGACCTCATTTTGACTGAGGACTTTGTCATTTGGTAGTAAATCTATGGGGTTTCACCATTGCCATATCTTTGGGACAATTGCATTTGGTGTTTGGAAACATAGAATTGTCCCGGGATTCACCCTCAGGTCAGTTTTGTAGGCTGTCCAACTGCTTCCAATCTGGTTCCCAGAGAAAAAGGTGACTTAAGCAAAAGGTTTCTGTTTGATGGCTAAGTTCTGAGTTTACTTAAAAACAAAGCAGTTTTTGAGCCTGGTCTATTTTATGGCTTTAGTCTCAAATTTGGCATGAAGGAAACAAAAAGCAGAGTAAAAACCTACTAACAAATTGCTACCAGGCTGCAGAGAGACATGCCAGCTTGCCTCTAGCACGTTCTAATAGACAAATAATAAATCCTTCCAAAGGGGACGTTTAGAATGGAAATGCTGATAGGTTCTTTCTTTAATTGTTACATGCTGCTGGGCATTGCTATGCCATGGAAAGATACAGCGTGCCTGGGGGATCCAATGCCCTGGGTTAGGAGGATTTGGTTGGGAGGCTTCTCTGAGCTCAGATGGTGCTCCTGGGCTCAGCAGCCCTACACTATTGCTGTCAGCAGCAGCATGAAGCCATTATTGTAGTACCAACAGAAAAGTAGAGGCCTTGAGTCTCAGTTTCCTCATCTGTAAAATGAAGAAGTTATACTAGATGGTCTCGGAGGTCTCTACATGCTCTAGATCAATAAGTTTATAATCCCATGAACCATTTTTAAAAGAACCATTCATCTAACAACAATAACAGAAAAGGCCATTTATGTTCTGTATTTTATTCACTTCCCTTCCCATTTGTTTCCAAGTCTTACTCATTGTTTTCTCTTATGAAACAATGTCAGCATTGCTCTTCCTAACATGTCAGACTCAGAGCTAGGAAAGTGGAAGTGAGGAATTGTAGTGACCATCTAGTTTCCTTGAGAGAAGTCATGTGTTGTTTTGGGGATCTTTTAAAAGTTAGAGTTTGAATTTATTTAAAATTTTTTCTTAATCAACAAAAAATCATTTTCTCTTCCTTTTATTCCATCTACAATTGAAAACAAAGGAACAAAAAAAATCTAACCAAAACCTGTGTACAAATAGTGTAGCCAAGCACATTCTCATATTGGGGAATATATGTGTTATGTGTGTAAATCTAGATGTACATATGCATACACATACATATATATATATATATATACACTACATATATTTATGCATGTAGAGATCTATAAAATCTTTCTACATAGAAATTAATTAGATCTACCCAACTTATACATATTATATATAATATTATATAATCAGAATCAGAATCAGAAAAAAAGAAAAAAAGAGGATGTTACACAGATGTTTCCAGAAAGGGCCTATAGAAGCCAACCAAAATAAAGATATATCTCTATTCTCCAAATCTACATTTTATTCTTTCTGGAGCTTTCCTCATCTATATAATAAAGGAGTTATAGGAGCTAATAATAACTATCACATGTTCTTGTTTTTGTTGTTTGTCCTTTGTTTTTAGAAAGGGTCAATGATATTACAGGATAATCTCTTGATTATTGTGAATTAGATTTAAGTGAAGTGTAGTTGCAAAAAAACACAACTCTTCCTCATTTTCTCTTCCTGAGTTATCGAAGTCCAGGAGCAAGAAAAAATTATATATATATGCCAGCTTGCCTCTAGCACGTTCTAATAGACAAATAATAAATCCTTCCAAAGGGGACGTTTAGAATGGAAATGCTGATAGGTTCTTTCTTTAATTGTTACATGCTGCTGGGCATTGCTATGCCATGGAAAGATACAGCGTGCCTGGGGGATTCCAGCCCTGGGGCTTGAATAATATATAATATATATAATAATAATATAATATAATAATATTATATATAATATAATATACATTATAAAATCTCTCTATATATAGATTAGATAGATTAATCTATAAAAATAGATCTAGCTAGATATATATTTATATTTATAAAATCTCTATATAGATTAGACAGGGTTATCATATATACATACATATACATATATATATACACATAAATGTGTGTGTGTATATATGTATATATTTATATCCATATCTATATCTTTTTTGGTGAATTTTACCAATCTGATGGATATGAGATGGAATCTCAGTGTTGTTTTAATTTTAATTTTTCTAATTATTAGTGATTTGGGGTCCTATTTTTAAAAAGTATGGCTAAAAACAGCTTGGATTTCTTCCTTTGGGAAAAAAATCCTTTGGCCAGAACATATTTGATTAGGGAATGACTTTAGTTCTTATAAATTTGAACCAGTTCTTTATATATCTTGAAAATTAGACTTTTATTGGAGAATCTTGTGACAAATTTACCCTCTCCACAATTACTTGGAAAAACACCATGTTTTAATGGACAAAGGAAAGGACTTAGAGGTGGATAGCCATGGTGAAAGTACTAGTATATTCGATGTCTAGTTGTGTAACTTTAATCAAGTGACAATCTCAACAGACTTCCATTATTCCAGTAGTAACATGATGAAAAGAATGTTTTCTCAGTCTAACTTTCACTTGTAAGGTAAAAGTCAGGGGAACAAAAATCAGCATAATTGATAAATTTATTTAAAATGTTTGAAAATACGTTCAATGTACTCACCCATGGATCTCCCATCTCTGCAAAGGGATGAGGAGAGAACATCTCTGCTCAGTTCTTCTTAAGCCATGCTTGTCTGTAATTTTGCAACATTCCCTTTTAGGATAAGTGTGTGTGTGGGTGTGTGTGTGTGTGCATGTGTGTATAGTTCTCTAGATTTACTTAGTTGTGGTCATTGTATGTATTGCTTTCTTGGTTCTACTAACTCTACTCTATATCATTTCATGTCTTTCCATGTTTTTCTGCATTTATTATATTCATGATTTCTTATATAGCAAGTGCCACAATTGTTTTGCCATTTTTTCATCAGTACACATCAACTTTATTTCCCATTCTTTGCCATCACAAAAATGCTGTTATAAATATTTTGATATATATATGGGGACTTTCTTTTTAAGAATGCCTTCCTGGAGATGGTGTGAGGGCTTGCCAAGCCCTTTTCAGGGCTGTTCATCTATCTTTGATGACTCCTGGCACTCAACTTTTACATGTGGTTCCCCAGCATGAGCTGTTGGTCGCACCCCAGGAAACTGTTTTAGCAGGCAGGTTAAACCAGATTGAAGCTAACTGGTAGACCTCAAATCCATTGGTGAATTAAGGAGGTATCTACCCTAAGCATATAAAGACTTCCCTGGTGGAATGGATGGGTGAGAATAGTTTTGTTTGAATGGCCATGATGATGGTCAAAGCAGGTATAGTGGAGCACCTAGAGCTTGTTTAGACATTGAAGACACCAAGGTCATCCAATAGGACATATTAATAGTTTCCTTGACTTTTTTTCTTGCTCCTGGACTTCGATAACTCAGGAAGAGAAAATGAGGAAGAGTGGTGTTTTTTTGCAACTACACTTCACTTAAATCTAATTCACAATAATCAAGAGATTATCCTGTAATATCATTGACCCTTTCTAAAAACAAAGGACAAACAACAAAAACAAGAACATGTGATAGTTATTATTAGCTCCTATAACTCCTTTATTATATAGATGAGGAAAGCTCCAGAAAGAATAAAATGTAGATTTGGAGAATAGAGATATATCTTTATTTTGGTTGGCTTTTATAGGCCCTTTCTGGAAACATCTGTGTAACATCCTCTTTTTTTTCTTTTTTTCTGATTTAACCACAAAATCTTTGGATCCTTGGCCTACTAGTTCTATTTTTCCAGGGAACTACAATGTTTCTAACCTCTCCATTAATAGAATGTAAAGTCTTTGAGGGAAGTTAGTGTTGGAGTTTATTTTTTATATTTTTTTATTCTAATCTTTATATTCCCAGTAAGGTATTGTATACACAAGGGGCTCAAAAATATTTGTTAAATTACCATAGATTACAATTCCACTTCACCAGCTTTCTCAGCAAAGGTGTAACTTCTTCTGTTCTTTGTTTTATATTGGGGGAAGATCCTAAGGTAACTCTTCGAATAATCCAAATTTCTATATATCTAAAGTCTCTCTAGTTTTGTTCAGTTAAGATATAAGTTGGTATTATTCAATTGTTTCTACTTGTCTCCAATTCTCTGTGAACTGTTGGGACTTTCTTGATAGAGAAAATTAGAATGGTTTGGCATTTCCTTCTCCAACTCATTTTATAGATGAGGAGACTGAAGCAGTGTTAAAACTTGGTCAGGGTCACATGGTTAGTAAGTTTTTGAGGCTAGATTGAATTCTGAAAGATGAGACTTTTTTATTCCAGAAATTATCCCTAAAGATATAAGATACAAGACCATAATAATATGGGAAAAATATGTAGCTAGTGATTAACTAAGAATTATATAAAAATCAATGCGACATGGTACAAATTATACTGAGCTGGAAGATGTGATAATCAGATAATTGTTTGGGTAAAACAATTAGCTTCTCTTTATCTCAGTCTCCCTCACACATAACATAATACTTATTCCATCTCCTTTGTAGCATTGTTCAGTACAGAATGAAATTTGATAATATATATGAAAATGTTTTAAGCAGTATAGATAAATATTAAGATAATGTTTTAAAGTGCTTTGCAAAACTTAAGCACCACATAAATACTAGCTGTTATTGTTATTACTATCAGTTGGAAGAGTAGATATATCTAAAGAATGCACATGGAAAAACACTTTAAAATGAGATATACTTTATTTTTATTACTGTTTTCATAACTATTAAAGTTCAGGTAGTATAAAAGCTTAAAAAGGTTTGAGGCTACACATATCCAAAGCAAGATAAATAAAGGTAATTGTGATGGAGGGCAATATGGGAAACAGCTCCATCCAAAAGAATTTTTTTTGCCTTTTATTTGTATAAGACCAATAGAAATTTGAAGGCTGAGAAAAACTGAAGGATAGAGAGAGGCCTCAGAACCAGACATCCTTTGGTTTGTTGGGAAGGCAGCATCTAAAATGTTTCTGAATTGATAACATGTTAGCAATTGGATACTTGGTGGGAGTTAAAAGGAATTTCTATTCCAAAATCAGATTGAGGTTTCTGAAAGACACCCTGTTCTTGGTGAGTAAAAAGGGGTGCTTAAAAGTTTGTAGTCTTCTTAGCTGTCTGGCTCTTCTAATTTCTGTGAGCTTGATCCCTAGTATGAGGAATCTCCTTTTAAAGCGTAAATAATTTACAGCCAAAGTTGAACATTCTTTATAGGGGTGGGAGGAAAGTGACAAATCTGATGATTGGAGTGTATAGAGATCTTGTTTTCCTAAAAGAGATTAAGCTAAAAGAGAGATGGCAACGCCTTTTTTCCTCTTATAATAAAAAAAGGTATCAATCACTTCAGCCAAGGACTCCAACTGAAGTCATAACCTGGAATCATGGAGTAGTTCTATAGCTTCAAGAGACCACAATTGATACCCTCCAAAAGAAACCACAAACAACAATTACATGGAACCGGCAGGGAGCAATTCCTAGCAGTAACTACTCATTTTGCCCCCATGCCTAGCGGAAACTCCATACCTAATCGAGACTAGATGGCACATGAAGCTCACAGGAAGCCATGGTAATGACATCTCTGCTTTTGTAGCATATGAGACATGAGTTGCTTCTCCTCACATGGCCCGACCATATATTAGCTCTGCTTGTATCCTCGACATATGTGCTCTGGTCTTCTCCATATGTTTTCCTTATGCAAGTATCCTCTTCCAATTGATATTATATGTATGTAAAATCAGTAAAAACAATAATAGCAGCTAGTATTTACAAGGTACTTAAGCACTTTTAAAATATTACTTTATTTTCACAAAAACCCTAGGAATTAGGTGTTTTTACTGACTCCCACTTTACAGATGGGGGAAACTGAGGTAGAAAGAGGGTAGGTGATTTGTTCAGGGTTGTACAACTATTAAATCTCTGAGGCTGGATTTGAACTTAGGTCTCAAAAAAATAATCTATTGCTCTATCCACTGAGTACCTAGCCATTTATGAGTGTATCTCAGATTTATAAGGGAAATGTTCTATTTGCTATTTTTCTTACTGGGCTATTTCAACAAAGCCTTTGTTTTGTATTAATTGTGTTCTCTGGCTCACTAGCAAAAGGAAATACTTTGGTGGGAGCTTGTAGGTTATGTTTTGGAGCAAACCTAAAACCTATGCAAACCTAAAACCATCAACCTGATGGAGCTTCTCTGAGGGAAATCGGGTTGTGATAGTGTGTATATATGTATGTGTATGTGGGGGGCTACCCCCAGGTACTACATTAATAATAATGAAATTTTCTCAGTTGAAGTTAAAAAGCTGCTTTAGATCGGAAGAAAAGCTTTACTGCTGCTTTTTGTTTTTATATCAGTCAATTCTAAATTGCACCCCTCCTCCAACCCCACAAACTTTCCCTTGTAACAAAGAAAAAAAATTTAATAAAATAAACTAGCACATTAACCGTGTCTGACAGCATATGCAAACTCCACACCCTTAGTCCCCCACCTCTGGAACAAAAGGAGGGAGACACATTGCTTCTTCTCATGTCTGTTTGAGTCTTGGCTTGCTTTTTGAAATTAACAATATATACATACCTGTCTTTCCCCGCCAAGTCCCTGTAGCTTAGGAACCACTTTAAGACAAGACCAACATCTAGACTAGTCAATGGGTAAAATGTCCTGTAATCCGCAGCTGTCACTTCTCCTTTGTCTGCTGATGTCTTCGTGGAGGGTCTTGATGTTCCCTAAGAATGTGAAAAATCCAGATTCCATTCTCTGAAAGAACCCAATGACATCCTGATTCTGGAGCAGTCAGGGAGAAAGCAAGATGCTTCGAATGCTAACAAAGCCGGAGGTCACTATTTCCTGGGCTTGTAGCATTTTATACTCACTCAGAGAGCGTAATCAAGGGAGTGATTCCAAACCTTGTTAATCAGAAAGGACCCTTTAAAAATGTCATGCTGTCAATATAAAACTTTGCTAAATTGCATTATAAATGCCAAATTCAGTCAACTAACACATTTAACACTATTTCTTAAGTACAGTTTAGATTTTATCCTTTCCAGAGAGAATGAGAAAAATAACTCACAAGAAACAAGCCCTATGGATTAACTGTGCTGATCTCCTGTCTCTACAGAAAGGTGTAAATTTTTTTTTCTATAATCTATCCCCCCCTTTTTCTAAGTTCACCCTCAATGTATTTGTTTACCTCTTCTCCTACCCTCATTCCTGGATTTAGAATTAGATAATGATTTAAAAAAAAAAAAAAAAGGTTTTTTCATTCACTAAGAAAATCCCTGAAGCCAATAGTTTGTGTACCAAAGAAACAAGCTTTCATACAATCCAGCAATAAATATGCTTTGCATATATGTTGAAAGAGATACTACAGCTTTATTTTGCCCGAACAATCTAAGATAACATTATAAAATAAAGCAACTTCATCTTGGAGAGGATTAATAGTTAAAAATAAACCAACAGGAAAATTGTTCTCCCACCCCAGCTTCCCTCAAAGCAACTCTTATGTTATTTGGGAGCCTTGAATAACTTATTAGTTTCTTTTTCTTTGAGAGAAAAAAAAATGGATTAGGTGGATAATTGAAATTCTTGTGCTCTTGATATCTGATTACACATTTCAACACAAACTCTTTCCAGTTTCTCAAAACAGTTATCATATATTCACTGATGTCTGATCTAAAAAATGATATATATGTATATAAAACTGCATGACTTGTTCATTGCTGCAAGCTCATGTTAGATCTGTTCTAGGGTAAAAGGTTCTATGTATATTCATAGTAAGACAGATCTTTGAGAAAAGGTTCAAAACACAGGTGTATAGTGTATGTACAATGAGAATTTGGTATATGAGCATCTCTATATGGGGAGTCTAGGAAACCTGATTCTGTGAAAATACTGATGATATGAAGGGAAGTCACTTAGAATAACTCTATAAGGGATTCTGGGCAACTAAACACAAATTGAGAAGAAAACTCTTTGAGTAGCTAGTGTAGTTCAGTGCTTCATTTGTGTCTAATTCCTAGAGATCCTGAATGTTGTGCTGCCATATATTTCCATATGCCAATATTGTCCTAGGTATTTTCTTTACAAAGATACTGGAGTGGTTTACAATTTTCTCCTCCAGTGAATTAAGGCAAACAGGTTTAAGTGACTTGCCTTATAAAGCTCAGTATACAGTAGTTTATACAGTAGCTCACATAGCTACTAAGTATCCGATTGCAGATTTTGAACTCAGTCTTCCTGACTGGAGGCCCAGCACTATCCATGGATACATCTAGTTATCCCTTTGAGTGACCATAGATGTTTTCAAAAATCTCTTAACAGTTTTGAAGGAGAGAGGCATTTGGGGAGGGCTTCATTCGGTGGTTCTTTGTCTCTTAGCATTCGATGAGCTCAGTGCTGGGTGTTAAAAAGTTGAAAGAAGGAAAAGGAGGAGGAGAAGGAAGAAGAGAAGGAGAAGGAAGAAAAAGAAGAAGAAGAAGAAGAAGAAGAAGAAGAAGAAGAAGAAGAAGAAGAAGAAGAAGAAGAAGAAGAAGAAGAAGAAGAAGAATTTACCTGATAATTATGTTTTACATTTGGAAAAGAATAGTGACTTGTGTATGGTAGATTTGCAGTTTCCTGTACAATTTTTTTAATTAAGTTTTGTTATGGAAATGCTTGTTTTATTCCATATTTTTTTTAAATTACAGAGTTAAAAGAGCAATGTGCAGGAACCTGGAAAAAAGATTTATTTTAGATTATGTTTCATAGCTATCACTACATCAATGCCTGGAGATACAAAAAGTGTCCTTTGGAACCCGTGCCAGCAGTTGTTGAAGTTTGGCTCATTGTCACTTCTGGACATGAACTGGGACCAAAGTTTCTACTAAGTCCCAAGTATGAATTGAGCTGAGTTTCAAGCCTATTCTGCTTTGGAACAAAGTGGATTAGTAAGCCCTGAAGTGTTGATTTTGTAGTTAATAAATAACAATGCTGGGACTTCAATATGGTTTTCTGATTTCATGTTTCATGGTGTTGGTAATGTTTGTATGTGACTAATTATTGACTCCTAACAAACAACTAGAGTATAACAGGTGGGGATTCCAGCTGGTGAAGAGGAAAGAAAGTACCATAGCATCCTAACAGGGAGAGGTAGGCTGCCTGTCCCTGAGAAAATAAGGTGAGAGCATCCATGTTACACATATTTTATTTTAAAAATATCACCTCATTTTACCCAATTTTCTTTTGGAAATGGCGTTATATTGTAATCCACCAAACAATTGGTTGGATTAAACAGTAGATAGAAGGATTCCTGAGACTACTCAAGGAAACCATAGGTTCCTGAAAAAAAGGACAATACCTTCTGAACCTCTCTCTTTGATGATACATCTGAAATTCTGACTTCATAACCCATCTCTCCAATACAAACATACTTTTATCTCTCATATTTTTTCTTCATGTCACAGTGAAGTAGAAGAACAAAAAAAGGCAGAAACACAAACCCACAAGCAGCTCAGTGCTGTGTGAGCACATAGTCCTTTTCCATCTCACCTTTCATAGAATCCCTTTCTGGGTTGGAGCTTTTCTTGTCAAATTTCAAAGCCTTCCTCTACAAGTTTGACACTGAGGAGAAGGAGACCCAGCTCCCTCCTCACTTTGAAATTGACAGAAAGGAGGGATGCTCTTGGACATCTTCTGGTGGAGTCATTGGTTCTAAAATACCATTTAAATAAAACGAATGCTGTTTCCATCACAATGTTAATTTTATGTCACCTGATGGGTGCTAAGGAAACAGATGTGATATTTTATATATATTAATGGACTATGGGCAGGTAAAAAGGAACAGAAAGTGACTTATCAGTAGAAATTTTTTGGCTTATGTTTTGAATTCTCAGATTTTTTAAACTCTTGACATAAGTTCTCTCCTTGAGACTCCATGACCCTTAGATCCTATAAACCATAGCATCACTGATGAAAAAGTAAGAAAAACTGAAGTTTTTTTCTTATAAATACTTTCTACCAACCAACTATTGTACCATGATATGTCTTTGAGCAGGAAAGGAAAAATAGAGGGAGAAAAAAAAGGACAGTGAAGGAAAGGGGGGAGAGAGAGAAAAAGAGGGAGAAAGAATGCAGGAGAAAGATCGAGAGAAGAGAAGGAAGAGGAAGGAGAGAAAAAAGGTAGGGGAGAAAAGGGAGAGGAAAGGGGGAGGGAAGAAGTGGCACTTGGAGAGAAGAAAAGTGAGGAGGAGGGAGGGAAAAGGGAAGAGTGAGAAGAAGACGACAACTGACAGCGAAAGAGACCGAAAGAAAAAGCAAGAGAGAGAAGAGGGAGAGGAGAGAAGGAAAGGGAGAGTGGAAGGAAAAGAGAGAGGAGAGAAGAAGAAGAGAGGGAGAGGGATGAAATGAAGGAGGGAAGAAGGAAAGAAGTGATAATTGGAGAGGAGAGAGACAGAGACAGAGAGACACACATAGAGACAGACAGAGAAAGATTAGAAAAGCCATATAGAGTTCAGCAATACCATTTGAAATTGCTTCAATTGATATTTGTAGCATAAGGTGCTGATTCCTTGGTCTCCTTTCACTTACATTGTTTGTATCTACATCAGTAACCAATCTGACTTTTATCTAAGTCAAGGTCAGTCAAACTAGTTCTCCTTAATGACCTGAAGCATCACTGGAGTAAACCTGACTGACACATCAAGTAATATCTGCCTGTCTATACACTTTTCCAATCAAGCATTTAACAATTTGCTTCCAGTTGAGGTCAGAGTCTAGTGGGTGTTTAGGGCAAATATTTAAGGCAAAAGTCAATTTACATTGACTAGTTTGCATGTATAACACTGAATACTAGGAACTTTGGCATCAGATTTCTAAATCGACCAAAATTCAAACCAGTTGCCTACCAGCAATAAGCTCCAGCTTTGTCCAAGAAATGGAGAATCCTTTTATGCCAGACATCTATGTGGGAGTCAAGCAACAACCATGTTTTATTGTCACTATTAAAAAACAACAACATATAAAACACAGCTCTAGGGCCAAGTGATGATTGTTTCCCTGATGAAACTTCATTTTGTTCCAACATGTAAAGCATGGGTTGCCCTTTCATCATGAGGGTTACTCAGTTCATCTCCCTCCTTCTTATTACTTACTCATCCAGCTACTCTGAGACTGTCAAAGCTTGGCATAATTTGTGCACTTGAATCCATTAGGCAGGCCCACCTGGGGTTTCTGAGGCAAGAGCCACTGAGGACATAGCATCAACTTTGCATCTTTGGTATTGAGAATGTCTGTAGCCCTGCCTCATTAAACTATGCTCAGTCTCCTCTGTTCCAATGAACACCTGGGAGATGAGGTCCTGTCTTCATCTATCAGACAGAATTAGGCAGGAGTTGTTAACTGAAGGAGGCATATGGAATCCTTTCTCATAAATATCAGAATTAAGGAGAATGAGTTGGAATTGGGAATATGGTGAAAGTATGGGAAAATTCATAGATTCTAATAATCTTTATTCACCTTTTTAGGAACTCTATTTGCCCTCTTCAATGAGTAGGACTATAAATGTCTTCTCATCATTTTTTTCTTGCAAAGCAATTAGGATTAAGTAACTTGTTCCAGGTAGCACAGCTAGTAAGTCTTAATTGTCTGAGTTTGGATTTGAACTCAGGCCCTCCTGACTTAAGGTCAATCATCTATCCACTGTATTCACCTAGTTGCCCCATCAGTTTTTATAACTGATGCTTCTTAAGAACTATTTTTCCCCACTGGGATTTGTTGCTTCACTCCAATTTTCATATATTTCTCTGAACTTTGCCTGGAAGAGAATTCAAAGAATAAGAATCATAAAGCATCAAAAGAGAAAGGATCACAGGGACCACCAAGTCAAATTTTCTCATTTTGCAGATGAGGAAAATGAAGATTACATAGATGAAATGATTTGCCTGAAGCCAGATAGTGATAGTAGCAGAATTCAGGACTAAAATTTAGATTTCTTGACTCCTAAGAGAAGCTCTCTCCACCATCCTAGATTCTACACAAAGTCCCCAAAGAGAAAACCTCCTTCTGAATATCTTGATTTCAAGATAATCAAGATAATCAAGAAATCAAGATAACTAGGGTCTGTTCTTGTCTTTGCCACCAATTTAGTGGCAAGTCATTCTATTTTTCTTGGTTTGCTTTTTTCTTAAATGGGGAGGGAGATATTAGACTAGCTTTTAAGAACTGTCTCATTCTAAGTAGGAGTCATTTCATAATAAAATACTCATCTATAATCCAAATGTCATTATTTTTCTTTTTCAGTTTTTACATTTATTTTAAACAAATACAAAATTAGAGAAGAAAAAAAAAGTTGCCATGTACACAGCAGAACATGATAGGATTTAATTAATAAATTTTCATTTCAGGAAAACCTATATATTAAATATTATACATTGTTTTCAAATCTGTCCAGCTTCTCTTTGCTTCCTTCCTTTTTATTTTCTGTTAAAATATGTCATTATTTTCTTAGCTATTTGCTTCCCTTTGGGATCTTATATGGCCCCAAAAATCTTCTATTTCCAAAAAGAGATTAGGAAGATACTTATCAATAATGAGGGTGGTATCTGGGGAGTTAACATTCACTGATTAAGTTCCCACCTTATGTAGGACACTGAACTAGGTTATCCTGGGAATAATAAATACATGAAACTTCCAGGAAATATATCAGTGTTGATTTTGTCAAGTACTACACTTACTTCATGATATGGTTTCACTAGAAGTCTTTGGAGGGGAGATGTATATGATGCTATAATAAATGACCCAATAGTGACTTAGATTTATCATCTTACTGAAATGCAGCCAAACTTCATGCAACATGCTTATTTTTATGATCTCACTCAAGAGCTCCCTTGTGTTTCTTCTAATTAGAATTCTTTACTTAGCACTAGCCCAAACCTTATTTGTCCTTAGAAGTATAGCTCTCAGCTCACACCTCTTCCATTGCTCTAATCAATCACCTTATGCATTGAATCTGTATCGCACTTGGAGACTGAACTTTGTTTCTGGCATTTGCTGAGTGTGTGGATTAGTTTGAGGTGAGGAACCTGTTATACTTCTCCAATAATTATAAGCACCTAGCTTATAATTACTGGGCTGTTGTTACTCAGTTTTGTCTGATTCTTCATGACCCCTTGGATTATATCTGTCCATGAGGTTTTCTTGGCAAACATGCTGTCACCATTTGCCATTTGCCATTCTCCAGTGATCCAGTGGATCTTTTTGTCAGACAAGCAGAAGTTAAGTGACTTGCTCAATATCACAAGGATAGTAAGTTTCTGAGGCCAGATTCTAGCAGGTTTTCCAAGCCAGTGCTCTATTCAGTGAGCCACCTAACACTTTCTCCCTCTTCCTCTCCCTCTCCCTCTTCCTCTCCTTCCCCCTTTTTCTTCCCCCTCTCCCTCTCCCCTTTTCTATGTCTCCGTCCCTCTCTCTGTTTCTCTCCTTCCTTGTCTCTTTTGTTCTCTTCTCTTTCTCTCTCCTTCCCTCCTTCTTCCCTTCCCTCTCTCTTTGTCTCTGTCTCTCTGTCTCCCTCCCTCCTCTCTGTCTCCCTCCTTTCTCCCCCCCTCTCTCTTTCATACATGTGCATATACACATACACATGCACATATATACACACACACACATACATACACACAATAATATAAAGAATATAAAGAGAACAGGGGTAAAACAGAAACTGAACAATGTGTAATTATAATAACCACTTTGATCTGAGATAAGAGTTGAGAAATGCATCTTCTACTCTTTTTTTCTGAGGTACGGGGCTATAAATGTAGAATATTACATATATTATTAGATTCATTTGATGTGTTAATTGGTTTTTCCAAATTGATTTTATTTCCTCTTTATTTTTAAGGTGGTCAAAACGGATAGCTTACTAGTTAGAGGAAGAATGTATTTAGAAAGCAAGAGTATATAAAAAACAAAAGAGAAATAAAAATAAGATTCAAAACTGACATCTCACATATATATATATGTAATTATTTTCCAAGCATATGCTGATACATATGATATGAAATACAAATTCATCAAATGCATTGCAGAAATCACAGTGATGTTTTGTTGTTAAGGATTTTCCCAATTAAGAGATACTAGTGTCCTAATACTGATCGTGGGGTTTAAGGCTCCACAGCTTTGTTTGGTTGTTTCTTAATACTAAGAGGGGATTCTTATACTTAAAAGGGCCAGGAACCACTGGCCTAGAGAGATACCCTGCTGCATTTTCACCCAGCTAAGAAGCAGCTCAGTTCAACAGAGCTCTTGTTCTTTATATTCCAACAACCTACTCTACTGTTCCTCTCTGTTGGATGCCTTCTCTTGGATAATCTCAATGGGACATTGAGATGAAGGGGGGGAGGATGTGGAATTGCCGATGTCCCTGAAGGGAAATAAATGGAATAGCTGAGAGATGATACACGGCATGTCGGTCATAAAGCTGCTGTTCTACATGGATTAATGTAAGCAATGATGCAGAACTGTCTGTCATTACTCAGCTCTCAGTTAATCAGTGATTAGGGTGCAGAAGGGAACTTTAGGCATCATTTTCTGAAATGAGGCTGAGGCTGTTTATTTCCTTTTTCTCTGGCTTGAGTCAGAACTAGCAAGAGCTGGCAACCAGATAGAGTTGGTCATGTCTGGAAAGAAAGTGTCCCACAGAGCATGAAGGATAAAGCTGGTTT
The DNA here is from genome assembly GCF_902635505.1 of Sarcophilus harrisii. NCBI lineage: Eukaryota > Metazoa > Chordata > Mammalia > Dasyuromorphia > Dasyuridae > Sarcophilus > Sarcophilus harrisii. The sequence goes on along the minus strand of NC_045426.1, from coordinate 547,631,531 downwards.
GGGATCGGGTAATACAGCAGCCCAGGTTTCACAGACAGAACACTATTATAAGTGAAGAGGAAAAGGCCCCAAGGGCAGGAAGCTCTGGTAGGAAGGAAACTGGAGTTTTCATGGGTTCTTTGTGGAGTGGCCTTCAGAAAATTATTTCCTTTAGAAGTCTGGGCTTCTTTGGAGCAATGAGTAATACATTATTGAGTTTCTGTGACCAGAACCATGGAACAATAGATGAAAGACCTAGAACTAAAGGATACCTCAGAGGCAATCTAGCCCATCCCCCTTTTATTTTACAAATGGGGGAATGGAGCCCCATAGGTCACCAGATAGTAAATTTGAGGACTCCAAAACTAGTGCTTTTTACACAGAAAAGATGTTGTTGAAATGATATGCAGTGAGAGGATGGTGAGAGATTGATCAGGATTTTCCCCAGCTCAGCTGCTAATGTCATAGAGAATAAGGTATGGGTAACAGAGAGAAGGTATTAAGACCTAAAGGAAGTATAAAAAAGAGCTTATTCTTTTTCATTCCTTCACAAGTTGTGAATGAGTTTTAAGATCAAAATTGGTGCAATTAAAGGGCACCCAGGCATGCCCTTTGAAAAGTCAGAAATATTCTAAAGAAGTAACAAAAATGCCTTCCCCTTTTAAACTGTTCCTCTAAAACTTTAACACTTTTCTCTTTGTTATCCTTCTTTTATCTTCTTTGATTTGGCAATTGGCTTGTGTGGAAGGGAAGTCAATTGATCTGGGGTCTCCCAATTACTGGTTCCACCTCTTTGTGGAGAGAAACACACAGAAAGAGACGGAGAAAGAGTGACAGAGAGAAAGAGAAGGAGAAGGAGAACGGAGGGAAAGGAGAACACAAACAATAGACCTAAATCAAATACATTTATTCTTCTGGAAAAGCAAAACAGCAACGGGCTTGTTTGGCAGAGCCTGTCCTTGAAATAGAAGGGCTGCAGGTGGTAGTTGGGTGGGTGGAAGCTGGGGAAAGAACATGGTCCTAGTTGGGGTAATAAGGAAGGATTGAGTCACTGCTGAAAGATACGTGACTTGCTGAAGCTTTAGTCCATTAGAGATTGTCCAAATCGGCTTGTGTAGGTTTCCACCCCTGCTTTTCACTTCAGAAAAGGAAATTTGCTTCAAAATCAAAGTTGGAATGAAACTACTGTGGTTTGAGTCATTTACACTTGAAATCCTGAAGCCCCTTCTTGGTGCCTATGGAGGAATGAGGGATAGAATTACTCCAGAGGGTCAAGATCTTTTTAAAGAGTTTGGGCCAAGTTTTTATTTTTGTTTTTTTTTTTTTTTAAATGTTCCCAGCACTTGGGAGTTATGGAATGGATCAGTTTAGCTACAATGCTTAAAATCATTAAAGCAGGAACCAAGTCTTGCTGATAGAAAAAAAGAGATGCATTTGAATAAAGTCAAAATGTTATGCCCCGGTAGTATAAAACAGAAAGAGCAAACATTGAGTTCAAGTGATCTAGAGGACTCCTCTGTAGACCTTTTGAAACCTTTAATCATCTATATATGGTATAACCTCTGAACCCCAATTCTAAGGATTTGAATTTGACCAATGTTTTTCAGCATAAATTCTGGTAATTTACATTTAAGAAACAAATCTGAAGGCAAAGCAACCATCAATTAGCAACACAGACATTCAACAAATCCCAACAATTCCACCTACAAAATCTAATTTTTCCTATATTTTTTACTAATAACTTGTAAAATTGTTTTCTTGATCCCATCATATGAAAGACGAGAGATTATTTTCAAAACCCATTCTCCCTCCTGTCTCCAAAAAGTATCCCAGTTAGGGCAAAGGGAAGATACCTGGTGATGTCTGATTTCATTAATGATTATCTATATAAAAAAAAAAAAAAACTCATCTTCCTCCCCCCTTTTTTGCCTCCAAATGACCTTGAGCTGAATGAGACAACTCTGATGATTTTTTACCTGTACATGACAAGAAAACTGGATTGCAAATGAAATATTCTTATCTTTGTACCTTTATAGCTTTTGATTATGATCTCCATTAATCAAGCACAATAGAGGTATGGATAATACTAAACAATGGATTATCTAAGAATGATTTGTAAACATCTTTGCAATGCATTCTTGTACAGACAGTATTTCCCCAGACTGTTCTGTGTCCTCTAGCATTACACAAATTCCTTTTTCATAGGCTAGTCTTTCAACACACTGAAGACAGCTACTCATTCCCTATTCCCAGGTCTTCTGTTCTATAGGTTATACATCTCTAGCCCATTCTTTTACTTCAAGATGATGTTGGAAGCCATTACCCTGTTCCTGCTCCATAAAAAGCTCTTCAAAGCTGAAGAGTTTTCTCTACCCTGACAGTTATATTCATAAACCCTGTTGAACAAAAGTAATGAAAAAGTCCTACTATGATAGGATAACTATAGTGAGAGCATATTTTTTTCTGGAATAGATGACTTACTTTCCCTCCATTTCATTTCTTCTATCAACTTGGATATGGATTATTATGGATTTGATCCAAGTATGCTTGGAAACTGTGTTAATATATACTTAGGATAACAATAATAAAAACAATGAATACTATGTAATAAAATATCTATCTAGCATCTGCATATCCACAGCTTCTCTCAGACCCCAGAGTTTCCAGACAGCATAAAGACTCCTAGCATTTTAGTCCCAGGAAATGTATAGTTTATTTAGTTGTTTATGGACTTGATCCCTATAGGTCAGGAAAGTAGTGCAATATAACAAACTTTCCACTTGCTATTTGGCTTATGTAACTATGAGGGATCTGCCATCATATAAAGATCTCAGTACCTCTGTAGGTAATCCATACTCTCTTGAGTCCTCTCCCAACACATGATTATTAATTCATCAATAAGCATTTATTAAGCAACGGCAAAGTATTGAGCATAATGCTAGTCACTGGAAATTAAAATATAAGGATGTATAAGGTGAGGGGATACAGTGAGATGAGCAAAACTGTGAAGTTCTGCAGAAGCTAAAAGTGAGAAACACTATTCCCACAATAAAAAGAATAAGAGGTTTAAAATCCTCAACTGGATATGAAGAAATCATCAAGACCTGTAGGACACGGACTTTATTCATAGTTTTGTTCATAGGGAGGTCAAAATGGATGAAATAAAATTAATTATCTTAGGCAAGATGAAGTTTCTTACCAAGGAAAGGGGATTTTAAGTCAGGAAGAGAGAAACATGCTTTCTCTCATCTCCTGGGTGGAGATGAAAAATAATCAAATCTCAATGAATCAAAGGGAAGAAATCTCTGACAATTCTCAGCTAAGAGTCATTGTTCCAGCTGAAAGAGCTTTGTATCACTTTAGCTAAAGAGAGTACAGATATTCCAGCTTAAGAGAGCATAGAAAGTAGGAAGAAACTGTAGTTTCTCCTTGAAGACTGAACCCAAGAGACCACCAGATAATGTGTCTAATAAAATAGCAGAAATTCCATGCCCTGGAAAGAATCTAGAGGCAGAGAAGTTTGCTTGACCCTATATGGCAGCCACTGTCCAGCCACTGGTCAGAAGGAGGGATACTTACAGGCCTTTTCTGGCAGCCACTGTCCAGTGAAATCATGACCTTCCCAGCCCTATATGGCAATAGCTGCCCATCTTTCCATGACCTGTTTTGTCTAGTCCAGCAGCAGTAAAATCTGAGAGAATCCAACACAGCCACCAAGTCACCTGCTTGACTCAGTCCAGTATGGCTCATTCACCTGAGACTCTGCCCTCGAGTAGGAGCAAGTCCAGATGAACCATGGACCCAGTGAAGACATTGAACTCTGAAAACTCTGAGCAACTCAAATGTTTTGTGGATTCTACAGAGTTAAGGTCCTTACGTTCTAGAGTTGTGAGTTGTTCTAACCATGTGTGCTCTCTATACAGATTACTCACAATCATTGAACTATAAGTTCATTTCGACTCTTACTCCTACTCTTTGAGTATATTTGTACAAGAGTGTTATCTCTGGTGTTGGTGGTGGTAGTGGTGTATTTGTGTGTGTAAATGATAGTTTGTAACTACTATTCTTACTGTACCATTTGAATAAAGGTCTTTTCTAAAGAACTTAGACTTCTGATGATTGTTAGAATTGTCACCACTCAGAACTTGTAAAATAGCTTTAGGGACAACAGTCTCCCACAGTGTTGCCCTAAATTCCTGGAAATAGGAACAGCCACCACTCTGGAGACCCAGCAAGCCAAGTATACAAAGAACAAGTGAGCATTACAAATGAAAGAATCCCCCAAGAAAAGAGTTTACATTCAAATGGGAAAGACAAATGCATATACAAGTATATATGGGATAAATTTTTTTAAAAATACAAATTAGTTAAATATAAAGTAATTAAACAAGGAGGATATTAGCAGTTGAGAAAATCAGTAAATATCACATATAAAAAGTGGTGTTTAAACTATAACTTGAAAGATAAGGTAATGGTGAGGGAATAGTAGATTCCAAGGATGGAATTTGAGATGGGGTAGGGGGGTGGATATTGAAGATAAAAGAACTGAGTTAGAAAATGAAGTGTTGTGTGTGAAAAACAGAGAGAAGGCCAGAATTGTCAGGATTAAAAGATGTTAGGGTGGTAATGTTCAATGAAGCCAGCCAGCTTGTAAAGGATTTTAAGAGCTAAGCAGAGAAATTTATACTTTTTCTTACAGGAAATAGGGAGTCACTAAAGTTGACTAAGTAGAGAAGTCACATGGCCAGTTTTGTATTTAAGGAAAAGCATTTTGGATAGAGCTGAGTGAGAAAAGACTTGAAATAGGGAGATGAAAGCTGGAACCTTTCTAGGTTTCAGCTATCTTATCACTAATGACTATTTCTTGGTTTATAAGCAGGTACATAGATTGAACATGAAGAATACCACTCACAAGGGAATAATGTAGCCTCCAGTGCTGCCAAACTTTCAGCATAATTTTGGAATGCCCTCATTCTTCTCCTCACTGAGAGCAGCATCTCTGTTGGCTAGGCAGGCCTCCAGTGCTTGGCTGTAGGTTTCATGACCCCTGGATTTGCTATATTCCTTGGCTATAGTTTTCACCTTCATCAACTTCCTTCTTTCCTGGGCTATAGCACTAAGTTTTTTTAAGACTCAAGCAAAAACTCCCCAATAGAAAGCCACTCCAGCCTTTGGATTCTCAGTGGCCTCCCCCAATTAGGTTAATTCTCTGAGCTCTCTCTTCTATCCAACAACTCTGGGATGAGTCCTACTATTATCCAAGGAGGTGAAGATTTAGTCCAGGAAAAAGAGCAGATGAGAACAATTTGTTCCAATAGCCATGAAGGTAGAGTACTTAGAGCTTGGTCAGACATCAAAGTCACCATTATTCACTGCATTTCTAGTCATCTCCAGTAATCTTGCCTTTTGTCTTGCCACTGGATTGTGATCACTCTGAAAAAGAGTAATACTGATGATTTTGTGCAATTCACTTAAATCCAATTCATGCATGAATCATCATCCTCATGATGTCATTGTTTTGCTTTAAAAATAAAGAATGAATAATAACAATAATTTCTCTGATGTATTTATCATATAATTTTATGAATTGTAATTATCTGTATGTATGTGTGAGTATATACCTATAAGATATAGATATAGATATAGATAGATATTTTTTCCCCTTCTAGACTGTAGCTTTCATGAGGCCACCGGCCAGGTTTTAATTTATCTCCTCCAATAACTATTCTAATGATCTAAAAAAAAGCAGGCCACTTAATGTTAGTTGAATTAAATCAAATTACTTAATCTGGAATCTGCTCTAACCCTTTTTTGTGGCAGCTAACATAATAGATAAACCACCAGGATAGAAGTTAGGAAGACTCATTTTCCTAAGTTCAAATTTGGCCCCAGATATTTAGCTAGCTCTGATTTATTTGCCTCAGTGACCTCATTTGTACAATGAGCTACAGAAAGAAAAGCAATTCACTTCAGTATCTCTGTCAAGAAAACCCTAACAGGATCATAAAGAATAGGACATGACTGAAGAACAACTGAACAACAACAACAACAACAAAAAACCCTCTCCAGCTGGAAGGTGAAAATAGTAGTATATTCTAGGGAAGAAAGGGCATTCCAAAGATATTTCTTCATGACACTTGAAAGTTAAATGTAAACAACCCATAAATATCTTACCTATATACATACATGTCTTAGGGGAAAAAAAAGGTCCGTGGAAGAGGGAGCTTTGTACAAGGACAAGGCCTCTGGTTAAAACAAAATTGGAATTTGATGGCATTTTGAAAGAATGTCACTGTTATATTTTCCTCTCCCCCACTGCCTATTACTATACATACAATACATAGAATCCCGAAGTTTGTACTTAAATGATAACTTCATTTTTGGGAGGAACAATACCTGAGATTTCATTTGTATAGGCAATTCCCATTAAGGAAACTTTCTCCATCAATATAGATAAGTATCTGCTCTATAACTGACTCCCCCAACTTCCGTGAGCTGGAGAGGGACCTTTCTTTCCAATCCCTACAACTTTTTGGATTTTTTTCATCATTTGTTGTCTTTCTTCATTAGAATATAGGTTCCTTGAGGTCATGAACTATTTGTCTTTTTCCTTCTTTTTCTATTTGCAGAGCTTAGCATGGTGCCTTGCAATATTCTTTGACTTATAACTTACTTTCTTAGAGAGGTGCCTAGGATGCTGTTTGTTAAGGGATTTACCCAGGACACCATAAAGCCCCATTATCTCTCTCTCAGACTAGACTTAGCTGTGTAACAGAAAACACTTTCTCTTATTTTTTTAAACAGGAACACTGTTAGTTGGTCAAATAATCTATCATTGGCCCTGATGGATGAATTGGAGAGCAATTTCTCAGTGAATTTGAATGGTTGCTTACTTAGACTCACCTCCACCAGTTTTCTTACCCATTGAGATTCCAGTGGAATCTCCATTCACACTGATGATACAGTTCTATTCCCTGAGGAAGATGCAAATGGATTTTGGGGAAAATGAGGCAGAAATTCTTGCCCCCACCAGACCAGAGCCTTTCTCCCAAAAGACTCATGAAGAAAGCACAGATGTATACCTAAGACAAGGCTGTCTGGGAAAGCTTTAAACACTATGTTTACAATCCACAATCATTTATTAAAGGTCTACTGTAGGTAAGATTAAAAAGAAAGGAGGAATAGGGGAGATAAATGGCCTAAATCTCTAGGGGAGATCTGAATTCAAGGCTTATCTTTAACATGTGGTCACTGTGTAATTCAGGGCAAGCCATTTAACTCTTGTGCTCTACACAATGTAGAGCATCACATTTGTATTAACAGAGGCATTTCCTCTAGGTCTACACAATGTAGAGCATCACATTTGTATTAACAGAGGCATTTCCTCACTAGGAGATGTATTCACTGTTCTCAGTAGCCTACCAGCTCTCATCTAACTGATCTGAATCACAGTTTGCTCCTCCTCCTCTTCCTCCTCTTCCTCCTGTCCCTGTCCCTGTCCCTGCCCCTGTCTCTGTCTCTCCTATTTCTCCTGTCCTCCCTATTTTCGCCTTTTTTCTCTTTTTTTCTTCCTTATTTGCTTCCTTTAATCTTTCTCTTTCCTTCTTTCTTTCTTTTCTTTCTCTTTTTTTCTTTTTCTTTCTTTCTTTTCTTCTTCTTTCTTTCTTTCTTTCTTTCTTTTCTTCCTTCCTTCCTTTCTCTCTTTCCCTTCCTCCTTTTTTCTGTTTCTCTATGCCTGTTCTTTCTCTTTCTGTCTCTCTTTGTATGTATCTCTTCTTTCTTTTTTTGTAAAATGTGTGTTTACCTATGAAAGATATGTTCCCATGGGTTACCTAAATGTAGTTTGCATGTGCCATGAAGAGATATCTCTGAAATCTGGTTCATCTCTTCCAAGTGAGACCACAATTTCCAACTTCAAGATATCCAGAGAAGGCCCGTGGCTGAGCAGTACATTTTCCTCATCACCTATCTCCAAGAGGAATATCAGACTAGAATTAGACCTTATCTTCTACCTAATTCAACCCCAATAAGTATTACTGGCTTAGGGATTTTGGTTTGGTTCAAACCAAAACTACTTTCCTGGTTGCTAGTCCTTAGCTTAATTCCTTCCCACTAAAAATTGGTTACACAAAAGATTATTATAAATAGCTAATAATGAGTACACTCATTTATCCAAGCAAACAATGAACAGAAATTGGAAATATTCTAAAGATTTTAATATATACGAATATTGTTAGGTTTTGTCCTCATTTTTGAAGAGGGTGATCGGGGGGGGGGGGGTGATCACTTGTGTGTGAATTGTACTTAAATGAGGCAGAGTTGCACGCATCAGCCTCACTTTCTCTTCCAGTCACAAAAGTCCAGTGGCAACACAAAAATCAGAACAATTAGCAATGGTCCAGGATTCAGTGTAGGATCCTGGCAACTTTGATATCTGACCAAGATCTAAGCCCTCCACAGTGCTTGCTTCAGCTGCCTTCATGGCTGTTGGAACAAATTGTTCTCATACACCCTTCATCTGCTTGTGGTCATCATCCCCCTACCTCACTGACAGGTTTGAGACCTGTTAGTTATCCTCAATCTGGTTCATCCTGTCTGCTGAGATGTTTTACTGGGATGTGTGTCTGTTGCACATGCTACAGCTTCTTGGAATCACAGGTGAGAATTGAATAACACCAAAGGTGGAGGAGCAGTCCTGAAAAGGGCTCATACCAGAAGTGCTAGTCCTCCATGGATTCCCTGTACAGCCCAAAAGTAAATGAACTCTTTAAACTTTGCCTAGAGTTTGTCCTTGGCAATAGGTACAAGGTAGTGATGTCTAAGCTAAGTTTTGTAATCTGGAATTGCCCTGTTCCTGGCTTACTTATGTGTAAAAGCCCCAGTGTATTAACATTACTTATAGAATCTCTAGCTTCCTTCAAAATTCAGCTCCTTACTCCTCCTTTCAACATAACTGTTAGTGATTTCACTGCCAAAATTACTTTGTGTTCACTTTGTTTATGGTTGAGGTATTGCATTCTCTCCCTGTTTTTTGTGCAGGCATGGAATTTAGATCAAGTTCATTCCTGGGAACACCGCCTCTGAGGAACAGCATCAAGCATCTCCTGTCTCTGCACTTTTTAATTTGTTAAAACTCTTATCCTAAGGTCCTGGGGATCATTTTACTTATAGTAAATTAGAATATGCTGATAAGGAGGGAGGAGAAAGATACTGTATATCAGTAGAATATGTATGTATAGTATATATATATATATATATATATATATATATATATATATTATGAATCAAGGGAGAGGTATTTGTTCCTATATACAGTAGAATATGTATGTATAGTATATATATTATGCATCAAGGGAGAGGTATTTAATCCTACATACAAAAGGAATATTCAACTTAAAAGACATACTGCATTTTTGACCAAATAAATAAAAAACAACAACTTAAAATGGGACTCAGTAAATTATGTATTTTTGCAATTTGCTGGTATGATAATAATTAAATCTTATGAGATTATGGGGCAGTTTATAGCAATACTATTATGAATTTTATATTTTACTTTGGCTCTACTCTTTGTAAACAATTCCCAAAACATGTGTGCTGATAAACCAGTCAACTTTGAGCCAATTGTCAGAGGCCATGCCCTCCAAGAGAGTAGACAATTTCTAGGGACTTCTCTTCTGTCATCATTCACTTTGAATCCATGATCTCTGGACTTCTTGAACCAGAAGGTCACTTTCAAGACTGGAACCTGAGAATGATGATCAATCACCTGTGCAGAAAAGGAAAAATATATCAGAAAAGGTAGCCTGAGGGCCTGGGGCACATTCACCCAATTAGGTCTGTGTTCCAGATGGGAACTTTGGTATAGAGTATAGGAAAGAAAACAACTCATCTCATTTTTTTCATGTGGGTCTATAATCAGAGTATACTACATCCCACCATAGACTGAGATAGAAGCTTTCTCTTCCTTTAAAAGCATTACTCATTCATTGACTTCTCTGGCTCAGGAAATCAAGAAAGGCATTGTTTTCTCTTTTCAAAATCTAGCTCATTTAGTACTGAAACACCATGTGGCTATAAGTTAACAGGGTGTGTGTCATCCCCAATGCACCTAATACCTAAAGTCCTTGAATATTTCCAGGGTAGTTTTCTAGTTGTATACTCTCTCACTTTGATCCCTATTGCCCAATTCAAATTGGGCACACAATATTAAACAAACAAACATATTCTCCATGTAGACTGTGGATATTCATTTTATATCTCTACATTCCTTCTTAATAATGCATGGTAGGTACTTTTTTGCTTAATATCCAGAAAGAACAAACAAATAAACAAAAAGAGGTAGCCCAAATCTTACAAGATAATCAAAAGACTCAAAATTTCCTAGGTAGGAGATATATTTTAGTTGATATGTGCTCATGGGCCCCTTAATGGGTGAGGTGGAGAAAGGATAGCCCTTGGCAATCCTTCCCGGCCAGTCTCAGTGTTTTGTGATGCTACCTGTAAGAATAAAGGAAGATAAGACTAAGACAATAGTTGTTTCTTCTTTCAGATGATATGATATCTTGGCATCTCATGGGGAAGGGAGAAAATCAAGAAATCACTCAGAATTTGTTCTATCATACGAAAACACAAACCAAAACAAAAAACATTGTTGAGTCATCACATGACTAGAAGTAGATCCCAAAGCTTCTATGTGATAGACTAGCCAGGGGTCTTCAAACTTTTTAAATAGGGGACCAGTTCACTGTCCCTCAGACTGTTGGAGGGCAGGACTATAGTAAAAACAAAAACTTTGTTTTGTGGGCCTTTAAATAAAGAAACTTCATAGCCCTGGGTGAGGGGGATAAACATCCTCAGCTGCCGCATCTGGTCCGCGGGCCTTAGTTTGAGGACCCCTGGATTTAGGAATGGCAAAACAGTTTGAGCATCCTTTGTAAATTCAGCAGCTTGGATAGGGTTTGCCACATAATAAGCACTGATTATGTGCTTGTTGAATCACTTAACTTCTGCTTGCCTCAGTTTCCTCAAATGGAAATAATAATAACAGTACCTTCCTTCCAAGTGAGATATTATTTGTCAGATGCTTAACTCAGTGACCTGGCACATAGTAGCTTCTTAATAAATGCTTAATTCCCACTTCCAGCCCCCAATAATTATTTAGAGCTGCCATGATGGATCCAGGAAATCTATGATTATGAATTGTGCAAAATGTTTATCCTATGTTGTTCTATGACTACAGTCCAATTTAAAGGATATTAAAAAGCTATTGGACTGTTTTTTTCCTAAACAAAGTATAGTATTATCTTATGCTGGTTGATGTATACAGAAGGACCTAAGGTAGACAAGAAAGAGTCAGCTTTCAAGAGAGGTGTGAGATTAACCAAATGAGCCAACTCTGAGAAGGAGGACACTGTTAGCAGTTTCAACAGCCAAGTTAAATAAGACACAATTAGAGCAAATCTTCAGGGACCCAGTGAGCCCTAATTGTGTCTTGTTTAACTTGGCCAATTAAAGGCCAAATTCTTTTCTAAATTGGTTCTTTTAAAATCTGTCACACCTTTTCTTCTCAAATTCTTTATTTTCTAACCTGCAATTTTTAATTCGATTATTTGACTGCTTAATGGATGCATGTACCTGCATACACATATATTTGCACATAAATTAGCCTCATATGCATTTATAATGGCATAAAATATGGCCCCTGATGAATACGTTCTTAAATCATGTTAAATTTATATGTATTTTCAAATATCTAATCACTCACAACAACAAGGGAATGATATCTAAGCCCTAAAATTATTTTGCCTTGGAGAAGACCCTAAAAAAATTATCATTACCATGCACAAGACCAAAACTCAAATTCAAGTAATAATGTGTGAATTAGTTATTTTCAAAAGTTTCACTGATGTTTTAATGTTCACAAAAAAAAGGGGAGAGGGATTACTAGATCTTTTTTTTCTTTACCAAAGACAATAATAACCAAACTTGTTATTTTTATCACATAAAGACAGCCATACTGGTAGAGGGCTCACTTTGTCATGGACATCACAGGCTTAAAAAATATCTTAGATACTCCATCTCTGTTTTCTAAAGAGAAAAACTGAAACAGCTACCAATTTTTTACACACAAACAAAAGGACCTGGACAGAAACATCTGTAATCATCTGTATTTTTGTGGGGATATACTCATAAGTTCAAAGAATTTGGGGGTAATGGAAAGAAAAAAGAACAGCCTGACCTCAAGATGGTAGAAGTAGGTGGAGTTCATTAAGAAAAGAAAATTTGGAAGAGTCCAGTGGGACAGACTCTCAGAAGAGATGTGTTAACCACATACATTTCTCAAGCACTGCCTAGGTGAAGTATTATATATCACATGATTTTATGGGAATTGGAGAGAAAGGATGATGGATACTCAAAAGCCATGACCATGTGTCCTCAGGGACAAGGATTGTTTCAAATTTTTTCCATAAATGGCCACTGCTAGGAACATAGTAGATATTTAATAAATGCCTGTTGATTAATTAATTATCCTTTGCATAAATGAGATGAAGATTAGAATTCAAAATATGAGTTATAGTTATGATTCCTTTCTTGTGCCCAGCTTTGAGAAGGTAAGCTTTATTTCCAGGAGAAAAGACAGTATTTCTGAGAAGAATAACAGCAAACTCATTATTTGTAAGCTACTTTATATTTTATGAAGTGTTTTCATACCTATTTTTCCTCTTCTGATCCTCATGTTATTCTTGTGATGTGAGCAAGAGAGATGAGTCATTTTTCATATCCCATGTAAAGGCTAGTTATTATTATTGTTGTTGTTGTCATCACTATTTTTGCCCTTGCAGACTCCTTGGTCTCCTAATCAGAAGTAGTATGTAATAAAGTCAATCACACTAAGTTATTAGCCCCAGTGTATTAAATAGGAATACCAGCATTTGCATTTTAATAAAGGACCCTCAGGGAGAGAAGAAAACTTAACCCAAAGTAAAGAATCAGTTAAGCTACAATTTCAGATATTCTTAACAATATACCCTTTAGGCAATTCCATCTCTGGATAGGGCCAGCTCCAGTGCCTCCCCAACTAGGGATACTGTTGTTTGAATATTAAAATCCTGAACCATTTTGGGTAAACCATTATCCTGAGTCCCCATTCAGGACACAGAAGGAAATAAATTTAGCTGTTGTTTCCATGGCCATGTCCAACCATCACAAACCTGTCTATGGACAGCCTCTAAAACACCTGAGCTCATTTATGGGAATGAGCTGAGAGATCTTGGGGAATTTTTCTTGGTATATGCCACAGTTAGAATGGAATTTCCAGAAGGAAGCTAGGGAGGAGGGGGAAGTGAGGAAGAAATCCCACCATCTTTCTTTACATTTTCTTTGCCTTTCAAATGGAAGGGAGATAAAAATAAGAACAGAAACTAAGGAACAGAGGGATAAAGGGGAAGATTAAAAATATTTTAATAATATTAAATTTTTCCCTAATTACATGTCAAGACAATTTTTAGTCATCATTTTTACAAGATTTTGAGTTCACGTTTTTCTCCCTTTCTCTTCCTAAATTGGTAGACCATTTGATATAGGTTAAAAATGTGCTATTATGTAAAACATGTTTTCATATCAGTCACAATTATGAAAGAAGAAAGAGATTTTAAAAAACAGAAAAGAATAAATTAAGTGAAAAAAGTAAGTTTTGATTTACAGTCAGAGTCCATCAGTTCTTTACCTGGATAGGAATAGAACTTTCCTTTGAGAGTTCTTTGAACTTGTGCTGGATCATTGTGTTACTGAGAAGAGCAGAGTCATAGTTGTTCATCACACAATGTTACTGATATTGTGTATAAGCTTTTACTGGTTCTGCTCTTTTCACTTTGCATCACTTCCTTTAAATCTTTCCAGATTTTTCTGAAATCTGCCTGTTCATTATTTCTTATTGTATAATAGTATTCCATTACATTCATACACCACAGCTTGTTCAGACATTTCCCAATTAATGGATATCCCCTCAGTTTCCAATATTTTGCCATCAGGAAAAGAGCTGCTATAAATATTTTTGCACATGTACTCCTTTTCCCTTTTTTAATGATCTCTTTGGGTTAGAATGGCAGTATTGCTGAATCAAAGGGTATGCACAGTTTGGTTGTCCTCTAAACATAGTTCCAAATAGCTATTCCTGAATGGTTGGATCAGTTCACAACTACACCAACACTGCATTAGAGTCCCAATTTTCCCACATCTTCTCCAACATTTATCATTTTCATTTTTTGTCATATTAATCTGTTAGATATGAAATGGTACTTCTGAGTTGTTTTCATTTGCATTTCTCTAATCCAAAGTGATTTAGAGCACTTCTCCATATGCTTGCAGATAGCTTTGATTTCTTCATCTGGAAACTGCCCATTCATATCCTTTGACCATTCATCAATTGGGAAATGGCTTGCATTCTTATAAATTTCACTCTGCCTTCTATATATTTGAGAAATGAGGCCTAATAAACATGTTTACTGTAAAGATTGTTCCTAGCTTTCTACTTTCCTGATAATCTTGGTTGCATCTATTTTGTTTGTGCCAATGCTTTTTAATTTAACATAACAAAAATTATCTATTTTACAATTCTTAAGGCTTTCTATCTCTTGTTTGGCCATAAACCTATAACTCACTTAACTTCTCATTTAAGAATTTGGATGCTATACAATTTAGTGCATGTATATTTAGTATTGATATTGCTTTATTTTCTATGATGCCTTTTAGCAATGTGTAGTTTCTTTCCTTATCACTTTTAATTAGGTCTATTTTTGCTTTTGCTTTGTCTGAGATTAGAATTGCCACCCTGGCTTTTTTTTTTTACTTCAGCTGAAGCATAATAGACTCTGCTCTGGCTCCTTACCTTTACACTGTATATGTCTCTCTGCTTCAAGTGTGTTTCTTTTAAACAACAAATTCTGTAGTATTATAGTTTGTGATGTGTTCTATCAGCTTCCATTTTATGGGAGAGTTCATCCCATTTGCATTCACTGTTACTATTATTAATTGTATTTTCCCACCCATCCTACTTGTCTTCTCTCTTCTTTCACCCTTTCCCTCCTCACCAATGTTTTGCTTCTGTTTACAGCCTCCCCCAATCTGCCTCCTTTTTGTCAGACTATTCTCCTTCCCCCACTCCACTTTATTTAATCATATCCCATCTACTTCCCTGTTAGATAAAATACATTTTATATCCAACTGATTGTGTATATTATTCCTTCTTTAAGCTGATACTTAAGAGAATTAAAGTTCAAATAATGGTTCTTGCCCATGCTCCCATCTCTCCTTTCACTGTAGTAGTTTTTTCACACTTCTTTATATGAAAAAATTTATTCTATTCTACCTCTCCCTTCCTTCTGCCTCTCCCTTCTGTTCTTTCTCATCCCTTAATTTTTGTCATTTCTTCAAATTCACCTTATACCCGAACTTCTTGTCTATATAAATTCCTTCTACCTGTACTAGTTGTACAATTTTTAAGAACTAAAAGTATCCTCTTCCAATGTATAGGTGTAAACAGTTCAGTTTTATATGTTTTCTTTTCCTTTTTTAGGTCTTGATATTGGAGATCAATTTGTTGTTGTTCAATTCTGGTCTTTTCCTTATGAAAGCGTGATCCTGTTTCATTGAAAGAACATTTTCCTCCTTGATGTATTATCCTTAATTTTCCTGGGTAGATGGTTCTTAGTTGTGGTCTTTTTTGCCTTCCAGAATATCATGTTCCATGACCTCTGATATTTTAATGTTGCAGCTGTCGAGTCCCGTGTAACCTTAAATGTAGTTCCCCAATATTTTAATTGTTTCTTTTTGGCTACTTGTAGTATTTTTTTTTGAGAGTTCTGAAATTTGATTGTCATGTTCCTTGGAGTTTTTATTTTGGGACAAGTTTCTTTAAGTGACCATTGGATTCTTTTGATGTCTATTTTGCCTTCTGAGACATTAAGGCAGTTTTTCTTCATAATTTTTTAAAAGATGTCCAGATCTTCCTTCTTATCATGGCTTTCATATAGTCTAACTGTCTCTCCTGGATCTATTTTCCAGGTGAATTGTTTTTACAGCAAAATAGATTACATTTTCTTCTATTTTTTCATTCTTTTGAATTTTCTTGATTGATTCTAGATGTCTCATAAAGTCATTAGCTTCCACATGCTCAATTCTAACTTTTAAGGAGCTGTTTTCCTCAGTTAGCTTTTATACCTTCTTTTCTATTTGAAAAATTGTAGCTTTTAAGGAGTTGTTTTTCCCCCTCAGGGGGGAAAACTTTTTTCACAATTCTCTTGTATCACTATCACATCTTTTCCCGATTTCTCTTATATTTTAAGCTTTTTCAGCTCTTTTATTTTTTTTTTCTGGGCTTAAGACCACTTCCCATTTTTATTTGGGGCTTTGCCCATAGGTGTCTTGATATTTTTATCCTTTTCTGAATTTGTCTCTTGGTCTTCCCTGTCACCATATTAACTTTCTATGGTCAGATTCTTTTTTTGTTATTTTTTGCTCATCTTTTTTGCTTTGATCTTTTCCCTTTCTTTTAAATTTGAGTGCTTCTCCTGAAGTGGATGGGGTACTGTCTTAAACTTCATGTGTCAGAGTCTTCAGGGTTTAGTTAGGTATCTGGTGCTATACTGATGTTGCTCTGTGGCTCACGGATGCCTCTCATGTCTGGTGCTGATTAAGGGGCTCACATGGAGATGGCTGGTGCTGCTGGAGGCTGTAGAGGTCTGGCAGTTTATCTGGTGCTGAGCCAGAATTCTAGCAGTAGTGTTTGGCATATGTTGAGCCTGGCGGGGTTTTTCTGTGTTTCCCTGGGGCTACACTGAAGCATGCGAAGGAGCTGATGGAGGCTGCCTGTTTGTTCAGGACTGTGTTGAAGCAGTTGGCAGTTCTCAGAACTGAAGTCTGCCAGTTCCCCTGGCTATGCACATGGGAGATCCTGCTGTTGGCTTTTGCCTGCTCTACCACATTAGGGCTCAGGATTTCTTGCTGGTTTGATGAGGTGGAGCTTGCTGATGGCTTGCTAGGACACTCTCTGTTCTCCCCTTTTACCCATATGAAACAGACTTTTCTTATCAATCTTTCAAATTTCTTGGGTTAAAACTTCATTGAACTCTGTCTTTTTGCTGGTTCTGCTGTTCCAGGATTAATTTTGGGGTGCTATTTTATGATTATTTAGAGATGAATATGGGAGAATTATTGAGATTTATTGTTTCCTCTAACATCTTGGCTCCTGGAAGTCCACAGATTAAAAACATTGAGGGAGAAGAGAAATGTACAGCACAGATGGAAAGAATATGAGCCATTTATGAGTTTGTGTAGAAGAGTAAAAGAAGAAGGTGAGAAAGGGCAAGGAGGGAGGACATCAGTCCACGGAGACAGGTCAGGAAGGGAAAAAAGGATAGAACAGAGGCAAGAAAGAAAAACTAGGCTGAAGAAACAGTGGATAGCTCTCTTTCCCCAATGTCATGGACTAGCAATATTGTTTATAGTTTGCCATTCTGTTTAATTGAGAAGGCAATAATGGTGGAGTGATTGTTGGGAAGATACCCTCTCTCCAGTCACAGAGAGTATGGCACCTTCTTTTTAGGGCCTTCCAATCCCACATATGGTACCTGACAAAGTTTCTTGTGTTGGTAGCCATTATGTAATAAGGCCTGTCAGAATACCTGGATATCATGCACTAAAATGAATGTCTCTTGTGTCTCCAAAGTTTCCCTCTAATGATTATCCCAAATAGACCACTACAATAATCAATGGGATAAAGAATGGGAGGGGAGGAGGAGGAAGTAGTGAACAGTGATTGCTTAAAAGCTTCAAGTCCCTAACTCTGTTTCAATTGAAAGAGAGAAGATTAAAAAATGGTCTCGTGTAGATGAGCAGCATATATTTCTCCTCCAATTAGAGTAAACCATGCCAGGCAATGGGAATCCACTTTTAATATAGAGTATTGAATTATTCAGAAGCACTTTGATTGGAAGGATGGATTTCCTGATTCCTATTAATCAAATGGCCGAAATATAAATTGGCTTTCAAAAGGTACTTAGAAAGGATCTTATCCTTTAAAAAATGAAGTGCCAACCACAAATCTCTACTGTGAAATAACCAGGAAAGATGAATAGCAACAATAAATGGTAAAATCCTTGTATTGGTAACATGACCATCTATGTACCATTCAAAACCCCTTTCTGATTAAAAAAGGAACCATTTCTCTCAATATCTCTGCAAGTTGGGGGTTGACAGGTAGTATAATTCCCATTTTTAGAGGAAGTGGTACAGAAAGACTATATAGCTTATCTAAGCAAACACAAAACATTAGCAGTAGGGATAGAGCAGAATTCCATTCTCTTGATGCCTATTTCGGTGTTCCATTGATAAAATTTTCTTGCTGGAAAACTCATACATGAGAGCAAAGCACAAGCTGAGTTCTAATACCCAAATCTTGACTGTGTTCACCTGGGATTAGTGTGGTCAGCAAGTGAAATAAATAAATGATGTGCCATTTAATATTATAAATTAACATTTTGGTGTCCCCATCACTTGAATCTATTTCAGGCAGACTTCATGGTGTACCTTCTACTCAAATCTGGCTTTAATTAAATAAGATAATTGGTATCTGGCAAGGACTCAATTAGGCACAAGTCTACTTAGGCCAGATTTTTTCATCATAATCCCCACATATTCTTCCTCTTACCCGCTGAATATGATCCTAGCAGAATAAAAGACTGGGAATCAAAAAACTTACACAAATTCTGATTCTAAAACAAATTTACCAAGTCAGTAAGCTGACTTAAAGCTGACTCTGCTTTCTCTACTCAGGGACATGCAACCCAAAAAGACTCCATTTCAATCAGTCAGCTCTTTGTTAAAGGTGAAGAACTAAATCTACAAACTTTCCTTCTTGATTCTCCATAATTCCTTATTTTTATTGTATCTTAAAATTCATCACAATCTCTTCCTGATGAGCTAAACTAAGCAAACAGCTCCATTTGAATTCATTAAATACTTGATTCTCCTGTCAAACCCATCCTGCAGTAAAACACCTCCTCACCAAGGAAATGATATGAATGTTGGAGGAATGTTTCCCAGGTAGATTGCTATAATTGTTTTTGTTTATCTATCAACATGGATCTTACATATTTTAAAGAGCAGGAAATCTATAGGAGTTTTTTCCAAGATATGTGATGTATAGCAATGAAGGTAATATAAAAGGAAAACAGGATATAAGGGCAGATGTTTAACCTATACCAGATTGCTTGCTGTCTTGGGAACAGGGGGAAGAGAGAGGTAGGGAGAAACATTTGGAACAAAAGATTTTGAAAAGGTGTATGTTGAAAACTATTTTTGAATGTATTTAGAAAAATAAAATACTATTGGAAAGGGGAAAAAAAGAAGTGTAGATATGAATCCAAAGGTACTCTACAGAAAGAAGTTATCCAGAAATAAGAAAAAGAATTTGAGATGAGCTAGTGGTTGATGACTTCTTCCAGATGGGTACCAAAGCATAGTTTTATCAATTTGGCAGAAACAGTACAGAAGCCCTGCCATTTTCCTGAAGGATTTGTTTAGGATATGACAAGGACCTTCCAAGATTCTTCCAAACTGAAGAACCCAGCCAATGCTGGGCAAAAATCTAATAAAAGAAGAAACTTAGAAAACATTAATTGGGGATAGGAAGCTTGAGATTTTGAAGATATAGGTAGCATTTTCATGACTTGTACCAATCGACAGTAATGACCTTCCAAGAAAGGCACCATTTTGGAAAGAATGGCATCTGAAAATGGAATTAAGATTTTTCAACCAAGGATTCAAAGATAAGAATGATCAATCCCTCATCTGACACATATTGTGTCACTAAAATAATATTTGTCTGGAATCTACAGAATAAAATCAAGAAGGATCTAAATTGAAGAAGGACAGGGAAAGGGAAAAGTGCCAAATGTTTGCCAAGATACTTTCCAAGAATAGTGTTGTTGAATCATTCAGTTGACCCTAAAATCAGAACTTTCTCTCCTCCATCATCTTTCAAAGTCTTTCCAAGTCTAAGTCTATTATTTCCATGGCACTATGTTTTTCACCTTCTGCCAGTCCCTTTTCCTTTTGTCTTCAATCTTTCCCAACATCAGGGACTTTTCTAAAAAGTTCCATCTTCATATTATGTGGTCAAAGAATTTGCACTTCAGCTTCAGTTTTGAACTTTCAGTGAAATAACTTAAATTAATTTCTTTAAGTATTGACTTGTTTCACCTCCTTGATGGTGAGGGATTCTCAAAAGTCTTCTCCAGCATCACAATTCAGAAGTACCAATTCTGCACTATTCAGCTTTCCTTATGGTCCAACTCTTAAAGCCATTTATTGCTATTGGAAAAACTATAGCTTTGACTATCCAGATCTTTGTCAGCAAGGAGATGTCTCTGCTGCCCAGATGAATAGAGTACCAAATAAGATGAAGAATATAACTGGAGAGGACCAACAACTCCCACAAGACAATATATATAATTTAAAAATTCAATGGAATTCACATGCATAAATATAAAAATATCAGTGATAAAATAGGTAAGCTAGAGACCTTAGTTGATGGAACCTTTGACTGGAACCTCATAGGCACAAAGCCTAGAGGCAGAAAGATTCATCTTCCTGAATTCATATTTGGCCTCAGACATTTACTGGCTGCATGATCCTGGGGAAGTCATTTAACTCCATTGGTCTCTTCACCTGTGAAATGGACTAAAGAAGGAACAGAAAACCACTCCAATGTCTCTGCCAGGAAAACTTCAAATGAGGTCATGAAAAATTGGGCATAAACAATGTTTATATAGCACTTTGAGGTTAGCAAGGCACTTTGATTTTATAGATTTTGAAGCTATATTTGTACTTAAGTTTTCCTCACTCCAAGTCTAGCACTCTATGCGTTGCTCTACCTAACCATTAATTCTTAATAATACAAAATAGAATGATATTTGTCCTAATGATCATTACTTAATCTTAGTCTACTGAATTTCTCTTCAGTGGAGGTCCTCAAGCAAAGGGATTATCGGCTAGGTATTCAGAAAACATCTGATATGCAAAAGACCCTGTTCTATAGAATAGGGATACAAAAACACCAAAACTCTAGGCTCTACCCTAAAAGAAATTGTTTTTTATTGGGTGAGAGGGAAGGAGGAGGAAATACACCATATATTTTTGTTTTTGTTCAGTCACATTAGTTATGTTTGACTCTTTGTGACACCATTTGGGGTTTTCTTGGCAAAGATACTGGAATGGTTTGCCATTTCCTTCTCCAGATCATTTTACAGTTGTGGAAACTGAGGCAACAGGATTAAGTGACTTGCCTTGGATCACACAGATAGAAAGTATAGGAGACCAGATTTGGATTCATGAAAATTAGTCTTCCTGACTCCAAGACCGGGATTCTATCCTAGTATCAGAGAAAAGTAAAAACAAAGTGATAGGAAAAAAAATTTAAAAATGAGTTCACTGAGAGAATCAGGAAAGATTTCATGTAGAAGATGTTCTCAAAGCTATGCTTTAAAGGAAGCTAGTGATAATATGGTGCAGAAATGAGCAGGTAGTTCATTCCAAATGTTATCCAATCATCAGCCTGAGATAAGTAGCATAGTACTATACCCATTTTCAGAGATGTGGGAATGACTACAGGGAGAAGCCATGGAACTGAGAAATAGAATATTATGTGTAGGCAAACACGTTGATTAGACTAGAAAGGCGAGTATGTATAGAGGTATTATATGAAATAAGATGGGAAAGTTTATGGAAGCTTTTAAACACCAGGCCAAGAATTTTATAATTTATCTGAGTGGATTGGTCTAGGATTGGTCTATATGTGTTTGCGGTACATTCCAGTTCTAAGATTCTTGGATTCACCTTGCACAGCATCCTTCATATGACATCTCTGTTCCCCTGGAAACTAGGGATCCACTCCTGGCTTCTCCTGGTTCTGATAGGTGAGTTCTCTTTGTTTGTTTTAGTGGACCAGGAATCAGATCAGCATATCTGATAGCCATATATATGTATTTGAGGATATATTGTTGTTTAGTCATTTCAGTCATGTCCAATTATTTGTGACTCAATTTGGGGTTTTCTTGGCAAAGCTACTGGAGTGGTTTGACATTTCCTTTTCTAGTTCATTTTATAGAGGAGGATATTGAGACAAATAAGATTAAGTGATTTGCCCAGGGTCATACAGCTTATAAGTGGCTGAGGCTCTATTGGAACTCAGGAAGATGAGTCTTCCTGACTCCAGGTCAGGTACTTTATCTATTATGTCACCTAAGTGCCCATACATATGTCTATCTATATGTCATGGATTTTTGAAACTGTGATAGGCTAAAGCTGGTGTCTACTTCCTAGTTTACACAGCTATTAAGGGTTTGAGGCTAGATTTGAACTTAGGTTTTCCCAGCTTCAGGTCCACTATTCTTTACATCGCACTGGATATTTAGTACCCAGGGGGGTATATGTCTACACACACACATACATATATATGTATATACATATATATATATATATATATATATATATATATACACTTATATATCTTTATCATAATCCTCTGATTGCTTTAATAAATGCATGTCTATCATCTAGATTTGTATGTCTATTCTTATTTTATTCACAGAGTTGTAGTGAACCTTTTATAAACCTTTAAGTACTATAGGCATGGGAGCTATTGTATTTACTTTAAACCTCTGCCATCAGTAACCCCTGCAGTGGAATAATTGAGTTTATGCCCAAGATAAGCTGATTGATAGCAAAGTATTGTAATGATGCCCTCAAACTATTATGTGATGGAGCCACTTGTGTATACTGGGCCACATTAGTAAAGGTGGACATATGAGGTACCACTGGGAGAAACAAAGAGGAGTGAGTAGAAAGAGTTAGGATCCAGGCGTACACCAATCTATGAGAGGCATTTTCGTCCTTGTTGGACCTCTGTCAGGGAGCAGTAAGTAAATGAACTTAATTCCTTGTTAACATTATAATGGGGAGACAACGAAGATGCTGGCTGGGACTTTAGTGAAGACTTTCCACATTTCATCTAATAGACACATCCCATTCTGTGCATGGGACTATAATTAGACTTCAATAGTGTTAAATAGTCCCTGCTTTTAGAGAGATTATAAATTACAAACATGTGTAATGACAACTCATCTTTTTAAGGTGTCCAAAGCCATTTTCTTCAAAATCACTCTGAGATAAGTAGCATAAGTTCTATACCTATTTTCAGAGATGAAGGAATGATTATCAGAGAGATCTTATGATATGCCCTGGATCACATAGTGTGCCTGTAACAAAGCCTGATTCCAACTTAGATCTTCTAACTCTAGAACCAGTACATTTTCACTGTCCTCTACCAAAATATAAATTTGTGATTTCAAATTCTGGCTCTGCTACTTAGTCTCTATTCAGTTTTGGGCAAATCACTTAGTATCCACATCTCCAAAATAAAAGAGTTGGATTAGGTGTTGCTGTATATTGTATGTCTACTTCTGTTCCATTATCTACTTTCCCTATTTCTTAGCCAGTACCAAGTAGTTTTGATAATGAAATAGTCTCTAAGTTTTATTCTAGCCCTAAATCTATGATTCTACAACCTAACAAACATGTAGCCACATCAAATTGCAGTAAGGGCTGACCCAATCAGTTTTACCTAGGAAAAGAGACATTGCATAGCTTGGTAAGCTAAGGAGTAAATAAACAATTGCATGGCTGGGAAAAAGACAGGTACTGATCCATTCTACAGAACTTTTAATTTTAAGACCGCTATTTTTTCTTTCTCAGCTTTGATAGTAGTTCACAGTTACATAATCTTATAGACAACTAGGTGAAACAGTGAATAAAGCACTGGGTCTAAAGTCAGGAAAGGAAAGAAAATGATAATTGAAAACTCTTATAGTTGAGTCAATTAGGTGACTCAGTGGATAGTGTCTGGTCTGGAGTCATGGGGAAGTATTATAAATATTTGTAAATATTTGTAAAAAAAAAAACAATCAAGAATTTTAAGAGCAATCTTAATAAAATTGGTTACCATTCTATAAATTGTTAATACATTTCTGAATTTAGATATTCAATCACCATCAAGCATGAAGAGGTCTCAAGAGGTGAGGTCTGACAAAGACTTGACTTAAGACATAGCTCTCCTTCACTTAAATCCAATTTATCTACATGTCACAGTATCACTACCCTGATGTCATGAACGTCTTCAAGAATGAAGGGCAAACAAAAATCTTGTCTTAAAACAAGATCTTGACAACTAAGTTTTTATAGAAGTAAGATATTGAAAAAGAAGTTAGCTCAATTAAAAAAAATCTGATGAAACCCATCTGGACTTTTGAGCAGAGGTATAACTGGACATTAGTTATTTTTAGGAACCCTGAGAGGATTGTTGTTAAGTCGCTGGCTTTCCTGCTACATGATTAGGCCAGGAAGGCCTAATACTGTGTTTCCATGCCTTCAATCCCATTATTACCTCTTTTTCCCAGTCAGCTCTTATGGGGATAAAGCCTCATATGAGAGGAGTTCTTTATGGTTTCTCAAGCTAATATTTCTGATAGCTAGCTCCAAGATTTTTCTTGAGAATAAATAAAGTCTTGTTTTGGTAGATATTTTTGCATGAGAAAGTCATTCCCAGATGTAGGGATAGGAAACTGCAGTCTTGGAATCACTCAAGGGTATTTGTTGTTGTTCAGTCATCTCCTACTCTCCATGATCTCATTTGGAGTTTTCTTGGCAAAGATACTGAAATGATTTGTCATTTCCCTCTCTAGCTCATTCTTCTACAAATGAAGAAACTGAGGAAAACAGAGTAAAGTGACTTGCCAAGATTCATACAATGAATAAGTGTCTAAGGTCAGATTTAAACTCAGAAAGATAAATCTTCAGGAAGGTCACTCTATTCACTGAACTATCTAACTATCCTAGCAAAGAAATATATGCATTTTCCATTATCATCTTCTTTCCCTTCTCTCCTTTCCCTATCATTTCCATTTTCTAGATATACAGAATGTATCCTTAGCTAATCTTATAAAGTATGAAAATATCCTCTTCCCATTTTCTCTTAGAGTGTATGCTATATTACCACCCTAAAGTATTTTCTACTTGTTTCTCATTTGCTTGCTTTGCCCTAGGATTTATATCTATAAAGGTCCTTGGATCTGGAAGGAATAAAAAGATTTTTTATTCCAACACCCCATCTCTCATATTATAGATGGGGAAACAGATTCAAAATCAGTTGGAACAACTTGGCTAAAGTCCTTAGTAGAGTCAGGATTAAACTATATTGTGAATTGTGAATTCAGTAGTCTTCACTATTGCATTCCTAGCATGGGCTAAAAAACTAGGATTGGGGCACAGATACATAAAAAGTGATAGAATATGGTTGTCATGTTGTTTTTCTTTGAAGGAGGCAAATAATGGGAAGTCCTAGCAATAGGCACCCTTTCCCAAAGTTTTTAGTGAGTTAGTTACAATTTATTCCCACTTCTTTCCTTAACTTTTCTCATTTTGATTTTTGTTTGGGAAAGAACTGGTAGTAGCTGATGACATTAGAGAGTTGATAAAGAGCAGGGCTTCTTAAACATTTTCCACTCACAATCTCTTTTTACCCAAGAAATTTTTATGTGATCCCATATATGTAAACTAAGTATACAAATCATTTACTGATAATAAATCATATTTTTGCAACTCAGATATTAAGTTACAAGACCCTATATGGGGGTCATGAAGCACAGTTTAAGAGCACTGATCTAGACAGATAGAAGCACAGTTGATGTTTGCCTAAGTGACACCAGTGCTCCTTCTGGAGCATATAAGCCAGTCCTGGAAACAAAGAATATTGACTCAGGGTCAGTGTGATTCATATCAAGTATAACCAGTCTTAGAGCCTCAAATAGATGGAACATCTGTATTGATTATGGGATAATAGCAAGTATCCAGTCTGGGCTTGAACTAAAAGAAACAAAATACATAACAATTTCAAGAGTGGACTTCATATTAAATTGAGTAGAAATAGTGAACAGTGTTTAATGTAAAATCAGGATAGGGCCATTATATGGGTTATATTCATAAGACACTAATGCTATAAACACAGAAATTTTTTATCTGGTAATTCTGATTACAATCATTTCTGTAACAAACTGTCTTACTCTTCCTCTCCCCAACAGTAAGAACATGATGCCATTATTTCTTGTGTATATGTATTTATTTTTAATTTATTTTATTTTCAATTCACAGAATAAAACAAGTATTTCCAAAATACGGTACAATAAAACTCCAAATCTACTGTGTACAATTTACTGTTCTCTCCAAATACACAATGAAGTGATCATGTAAATTTCCTTTCTTCCCTGACCCTACCCCTATCCTAGAGATGGCTATCATTAACAACAAATAGGTGTATATATATATATATATATATGTGTGTGTGTGTGTGTGTGTGTGTGTATGTGTATGTATATATGAATAAATGTATATATGTATATATGTGTGATTTTATACATATATATATACACATATATATGTAAAGTTATTCCATATATACTTATATTTATCAGTTTCTTCTCTGGATGCAAATGGTATCCCTCTTCATATATCCTTTATTTTTAATTTGTGTGTTTATTATAATCAAAATGAATTTCACTTAAAATTATTCTAAGAGCATAGTGCCATTATTAATGGGGACACTTATGGCCACACTCAAGGTTATAAGAAACAAGTGGTCAAGTTCCTAGATCTCCTAGATGCCGCTGATTCAATCTGTTACTCCAAGATGCCTCTTTTCTTTGGGATTGCCCACTGTAGTTTAACCTAAGCACTCAATGCCATAATAACAAGATGATCAATGGAAAGAGCTATATCAGGAATTAGAAGATCCAGCTTCAAATCCCAGATGCCATTTAAACTCTAGCAATTGAATTCCTTATCTTTTAAACGAGAATTGGAGATCTATGAACTGATCATTTTTGCCTTGAAAACTCTGCCCCCTGCTAATGGGAATATGCACAAATACTTTGGATCACAACAAGAATATGTTTTAAAAGTATAGATAATTCACAGTACACTATACAGACAGAGGTAGAGAACACTAGGCTAGGAAAGATAACTTGCAGCTGATGCTAACAATAATCTGTATTAAAAGATGAGATTAGCCAGCTGTAGAAGAAGCCCACCCTGAGAGATGATTTGAAAAATGTGTTACTGCGAAAGCTAGGGTGCTCCTTAAATCTCACCAGGGGGCCTCCTCCAGAAAAAAAGGAAGCCATCAATTTAAAATGTAACATGAAATAAACTATAATCTCAGAAACTGTAACTTTATCATAAGGCTGTAAGCTTTCAGTTACTGATAGTGAATAATGAATAAGAAGACTAAGAGAATAAGATTTTTTCAAGGTGTCCCTTTCACTGTCCATCTAGGGGCAAGGAAGCCTTAACCAGCCAACTTAAGAATCTAATCCACTTGGTAAGTTTGTCCCTAGAGTGGAAACAGGTGAACCAGACAAATACATTTATTGTTCATGTCCCTTTACTCTGCCTTTAGTTTCCCCAAGCAACATGTGATATTAATTAGGTTTTCCTTTTAGAATTTTTGAGTTAGCTTGAAAGACTAGATTAATGCCTTAGTTTTAATTAGTTGTTATTGCTGTTGCTCATTTTCCAGTTATATCTGACTCTTTGCAATCCCATTTGGGGTTTTCTTGACAAAGATATTGGAATGGTTTACTATTTGCTTCTTCAACTTATTTTACAGATAAGGAAATTGAGGCAAAGTGTTGTGATCTGCCCAGGGTCTCACAGCTAGTAAGTATCTGAGGTCATATTTGAACTCAGGAAAATGAGTATTCCAGATTTCAGGATCAGCATTCTACACATCATGCTATATAGCTGTTTGAATTAGAGAGGATTGTAGATAGCTATACAAGTAACACAGGTTTCTTGAAGAGTACACAGAAAATCAAAAGCTCTGTGGTCCATTCCTACCACCCCCAAATGGCAGCCCCATTCAGCATAGTGAGTCTCCAACCTCAGGATCCTATACTTTGAAGTAAACTGAGGGCTCTATTAACATTAATATTTCTGTTGGCTTGGTGGATCTGCTCCTTTGTTGTTCAATACAAACATATGTATTCACATAAGCAGCGTTAGTCTGGATTACTTGCTAAATGGCGATTGGCCAGTATACAAGAGGCCCCTATCCTGTGTTAAATGACCTTAAGTTGACTCCATATTAGACCTCTGTCTGGCATGTGTAACGATTCCTAAGTTGATGGAGAGAGATAGGTTCCTTCCCTCCCTTTGTTCCAAGCAGCTGGATGGGTACATAAATCAACAAATTTTGCCATTAGTAATTAACAGGATTTGGGCTCTATCTCAGAAAGGGAAGCAATGTATATCATGCAATCCATCATCTCAAATACGAGTTGGTTGGGCATGGGTGCCAATAAATCTGCTCTTAAGTTGAGTACATAATTTATCTTTCCTGAGATAGCCTTAAGCTGAATATCTTCTGAGATGTGGCAGGTCTAGGCAAGAGGTACATAGAAACTCTTTCTTTGTGAAATCAGGGGAGACAGAAGTGGGAAAAGAGTTGAAAGAAGTTGCTTCTTGAAAAGTAGAGACCAGCAAAAAATAAAAAAATAAAAATAAGCAAAGTTCAAATAATGAGTATGTGTTTTTCATGCACAGAATCAATAGAATTTACTGTCCTCCATCCCATTAAGAAGACACACACATTGGGGCAGCGAGGTGGTGCAGTGGATAGAGCACCAGCTCTGAAGTCAGGAGGACCTGAATTCAAATCTGGTCTCAGATATTTAACACTTCCTAGCTGTGTGACCCTGGGCAAGTCACTTAAACCCAATTGCCTCAGCAAAGAAAAAGAAAAAAAAAGACACACACATATTCATACAACAAGCTATCCATACTGTTTTGCTACTTACTCCCTGTTACGACCATAAGCAAAATACTTTACCTCTTGAAAGCCTCATTTTTAATATGACCTTATTGGCCTAGGTGATGTTAAAGTTCTTTCTAATTCTGAATATACGATCCTATGAATCTCTTAACATTTCTATTTCTAATTATAAAGTGACAGACCAGCCTTTTAGCTGGTCCATTTTGTTATTCTGGAGAAGAGGAGACATATGGGGGACTTGATAGTGGTCTTTAAGGGTTTAAACAGTTGTCATATAAAAAATAGACTTGCTGTGTTTGGGCTCGTGGTCAGAAATAGGAACAAAGGAGAAAAATTGCAGAGGCTGATTCTGGCAAGACTGAAAGACCTTCATGTGTTGTCATAGAAAGAACTCTGCTAACATCAAGGTTCATAGAGGGAGTCTAATTAATAGATCTAGGAATGGTTTTGTCATATTTTGATGTTCTTACGATGATTTTGTGGGAAGAAATATAGTTTTAAGAAAGATGGAAAGACTTGTATGAGCTGATGCAGAGTGAAGTAAGCAGAACCAGAAGAATGGAAAGGGAAAGAAGATATACTAGGAAGAGGAGGAAAGGGCAAGAAAGGATGGGAGAAATTATTTCTCATAGTCAGAATAAACAAGTAGATGTCTATATAAATAAAAAAGGAAGGTGTAGATGGATCAGGCAGGAGAAAACACGAGTCTCATATGAACTGATTAAAGAAAGGAAGAATGTATGTGTGCATGTGCACACACACACACATACTTAACAGGGAAATAGGAAGGAAAGAAGAGAAGGAAAGGTGGGGTATTAGAGAAAAGTAGATTAAGGCAGGGATTAGTCCTATGCAAAACAAATTATAACTAAGGATATACAAATATACTTATAGCTCTTTTTGTACTGGCAAAGAATTAGAAGCTGAACAGATGCTCTTCAATTGGAGAATTACTAAAAAAAAAAAAAGTTATGATATATACATAGTGGAATATGATTTTGTGGCAAGAAATAATGAAAGGAATAGTTTTAGAGAAACCTGGGAAGACTTGTATGAGCTGATGTACCATGAAGTAAGCACCATCAGATCAATTTACATAGAGACAACAAGAATAAAAAGCCACTCAACTCCAAAAGATTTAGGAACTCCACTCTGTGTAATGACTTTTTCTTCTTAGCTTCCTGGTTTCCCTAGCTTCCTGTGGGCTAAATCTTACTTTCTACAGGAAGCCTTTCCCATTCCCCCTCAATTTCAGTGCCTTCCCTTTGCTTACCACCAATTTATACTGTATATAGCTAATTTATACATAGTTGTTTGAGCATTTTGTCCCCATTAAAAAGTGAACTCTAGAGAGAAAGATTTGCCTCTTGTCTGTCTTTGTATCCCTGGGATTTAATACAATGCCCACCACATAGTGGATGCTTCATAAATGTTTCATTGACCAACTGATCAATCATGATTCCAAAGGACTAATGATAAAACATGCTACATCCCTCCTGTTAGAGAAATGAAAGATTAAGAATGCAAAATGAGACCCACCCATATATATGTATAGACATATGTGTATATATATTAGACATATGTGTATATATATACACATATGTCTATACATGTATTCACTTATACATATATATGAATTTATGTATGAATGTGTACATGTGTGTATATTTTTGAACAGGGACAAAATGGAAATTTGTTTTTTGGCTTGACTATACATGTTTGTAACAAGGATCTTGTTTCTTTTTCTCATTGGAGCAAGGAGTGGGGGAAGTTGGGAGGAAAAACGGGTACATTTTTTTCTAAGTGGAAAAAAAACTCAATTAAAAAAAGATTTCTCTTCATCACAAGACTAGCAAATGAAAACAAATTACAGAATAGCTCTATGTCATCCAAATCTCTCCAAGGCATCTCCATTATAGGTCATTATGTCTCCCCAAAAGTAGGCTCCCCAACCTCTTCCATGCGAGGGACTGTATCACCTGAACATTCTGATGTTTTCTCTCTAATAATGGTGTATTACACCATTAACTATATGTATATAAGCTTTATTTATAAACACAGATCCATACACATATACACATATATGTACATGCATTTGTTCATAATTTCTCTCCATTTCAGTTTCATTCTACTACCTAATCAGTTGGTTAGTTACTGCTAATCAATTAATTAGTAGCCTGCTAATCAGATAAAAACCTTGTCCCATATTTCACTGAAAAAATTGAGGCCATTCACTAATATCTCTAACTTTTTTCTTTCTCATCTCACATCATTCAGTTACCTTTATCCCAAGACGAGGAGGCCCTTCTTGTCAAGACAAGCTCCTCTGAATGCCTCCTTCAATGCATCCTCTACAAAGTTGCTGAAATGATCTTCCTAAGACACACACACACACACACACACACGTGTATATATATGACCATGTTGTTCCTCTAGTTATGTTATATATAACTATGACATACTCCTTTGCTGATGAATCTTCAGTGGCTCTCTATTGACTATAGAATAAAATACAAATTCTTCAGCCTAACATTTCAAACCTTCCACCTTCAGGATCTAACCTATATTTATTTCTTGTTTATTTCACATTTACTCTATATAAACTCAACATTCCAGGGAAACTGGGCTCCTCTGGCTTCGAAATTTTCATGGACTGTTTTTTTCCCTCCCATTCTAGCTCTTCAGAGGTCCTAGGACAAGGAGAGACTTTAGAGGTCACCTAATCTAATCCTTTTTATCATATAAACAAAGAACCTGAGGCTTCCAAACTTGTTCAAGTTTATATAAGGTCTAGCAGTGCTGGAATTTAAATCTAGGTCCTCTGACCCCAAATTGATTGTTTTCTTCACTATATCCCACTAATTCTCCCCTTGAATATTTGCTTTTTTGTTGTTCTCATAGCTGTGTCCCTGATTCATTTATTATTTACAACTGTTCTGCTTCTGCCATCCTCATATTCTGCACCTCCTCAAGGGAAGCATGTGCACTCACACACAGAGCTGAGGTGTCTATCTATGAGCTATTACAATAATAGCTCCTATTTACGTAGTGTTTTGCATACATCATCTCATTCAGTCTTCACAACAGCCTAGGGAGGGAGATAACTGTCGGAATTATGATCATCTGTTTTATGGCTGAGAAACTGATGTTCATAAAGGTAAGATGCAGAAGCAGAATTTGAACTCAGATTTTCTACCTTCAAATCCGATGTTTTTTCCACTATACCATGCTCCCCACCGTAGAACTATCTTGTAAAAAAGCGTACAAAAAACTTCCTAAATTCTATCTTCTTTTAAAATACATTAGGGGAGTTCACTCTAAATAAAAGAAAATTTCCCAGTACATAAAGAAGAGAATGAATAGATAATCATCCCCTAATGAATCTGTTCTGTAAGCATGAATTTTTTATTTATTTTATTCTCTTGATGTAGGACTCAGATATGGACAGATTGTGGTTCTAGGATGGTCTGAATCTCTGTGGTATATTTTGGAGAGGATAGAGAAAATAGTGTGGAAGGCTTGGGGGGACAGAGGAGAAGAGGGAGTGAGTTTTTCATCAAGATTTTTCTGGTAACTCCTAGAAATGCATTTTCCCATTTTCCAGTTTCATGCATGTTATCTCTGACAGCATATAAAGCATTTGCTAGGCATAGGGGTTGGGGGAGCTGGTGGGGCTGACAGGAGGGAAGCTAAACAATATGGTTGGTGTAGCACAGCATACTCCAGGCTGAGCACAGGCTCCACATTGTCTTCATTAGAAAGAAACTGAGGCATCCGTTGTGAAAATTTATGAAAGGCTAAGTTAGAAAGTTTATATGAAGTTGTCAGGGGAGTAAGTAGGGGAATGTGGTTTCTATCCAGCGGAAAGATGAGGAGGGGGAGGGAAAGGGAAAAGGAGATGGGGGTGAGGGGATTGCTGGTAAGAGGGAGAGTATGACCAGGAAAGTCCTACGGTAGGATATGATGCCCCTCCTTCCTTCAACCCTCCCTAAGGAAGTCTGCATTGTTTATTTATTTTAGGATCTTCAAATATTTATACTCTTTTTTGCAAACAGTTTAGTGGGCAGAGGGAAACTCTCCGTACTGTCAGGGAGGTTTAGCTTTATTTCCAGATGACAGGTTCAGTTAGAGAGGTTGACCACACTTCCCAGGGCTGGTCTGGCCAGGAGCCAAGACAGAAGTAATGTATCACTGTTATTGTTACTAAGTTGTCCTAAAGAAAGTTCAAGTAGGCTTATCTGAAAAGTATTCATTTCTAATAACTTGGCAACCCAAGCTTATTTGTGTCCTTGACTGCCTGTTGCCCCCCCTGCAGGCTACACCCCCCCCATCTTTCCCCACCACTCCCCACTTCCTTTGCTGCTTACAGACTCCCTGTTGATTTACAACCAAACTTTTGACATTTGATCTGTTGCTTTAATAGGGGGCTTATGACACTGCCTGCACTGAAAAAAGGAGAATAAAATTGTGTGGACTCAAGATAGTCTAGTCTAGTTCTGTTAAGGAGAAAGGGGAGGGAGTGAGGGAGAAAGATAATTTCAAAGAACAGAGCAAACATGGCTTACTCAGAAGACTCTTTGTGCTTTCCTAGCATGCAAGTTTTATATAATAAGAGTGAATTTGAGAACTGGACCAGAACTTTGAGAGGGTCTAGGCTCTTTTTATGAGTAGGAAAAGCACCATCAGAGAGGTTTCTTATCCACACTTGTATGAAGTTAGACAAATCAATTGAACTCTGAATGTTACTTTCATCATCTGTAAAACAGGCTAATGGTACTTGCTTTATCTAATTGAAATAAATGCTTTAAAGCGCCGAATAAATGTGAACTCTTATTTATAGATGGTAGAGCCTGGTCAAAGGCACCTCCATGTCTGGAATGAGAACCCTGTTTCCTTACCTTGCAGTCTTCTGTGATTAAGTTGTTTGTTTATTTGTTTTTGAGACATCCACTGGGAATATGGGAGAAAAAATACAGAGGGAAGGTGGGCAGGAGCCTTAGTGTTGGCAGTAGGGAAATCTGCAGGTTACAAACTGGGTTATCTGTTCAGCTGCCTGAAAAATAAATCTCGTTCCATCAAGCAATAGAAAATCCTTTGGGCAGCTAGCCAGGAAAAGGGGAAAATAAGTGGGCTGTTTGAGTAAATCTTTAGGAAGGGGCCTATGCAAAGGGAGACAGTGGGTCTCCATCTGGTGAGAGTTATGTTTGGTGAGACTGTGCAGAGCTGGGGTAGTAGGTGAAAGAGCAGTCAGCCCTTTTGCCTAATCCCTAGAGCACCATAGGGGTCTCTGTAATCACCCGGACTCCCCCACCAGTCACCTGCTCCCCAATGAAAGTGAGGTCCCCTCTCTTTATGTGGGGATTGTAGGTCAGGGCCATAAGACAGGGTCAGACAGGAAAGGGGAATAATTAAGTGAGTTTCTGGGCTCATGGTTAATTTGGAAAGAGGAAAATCTCTTCAGTTCCTTCAATACCCACCCAAACACATTATCTCCTAAAAAAATTAATTTCAGAAAAAAGACTTTGACATAAGAATGCATACATACATAAAAATGCATATATATGCATATGCTTATATATGTGTGTATGTATTTAAAACACTAAATTTCAAAGTGAATTTTTTTGTTTGTTGGATGTGATAGGGGTTACTTTCCTAATTCACTCACTTTATAATCACAATGACCCATTTCAGATGATGGGAGAGTGTTTTCTGATGAATGTACACCTCAGGTGTTGCAGTACACTCCCAAAGTGTGTATTAATCAGTACTACCACACCATCTGTCATGACTTATTGCTTAATTAGAAAATGGGCATTAAGAAAGGAGACATCAAATTGGCTAGGGGTGGTGGGAGGAGGGGAGAGGGGAGAGAGGAAGGGGCCTACATACAACACACAGCTCTGACTCACTGGGGCAGACAGGCACACAGAGAATGCCCTTTTTTGCTCTGGAGTGCTGTAATAAACCCCTCCTAAGTTGTTGAGCTGGCTTTTAAATTTAAATAAATAAATAAATTTAAACAGTAAAAGACTCCACTCCAAGGCTGTTGTGAACATTGCTGCCACAACAAGCCTCCCTGGGAGGGAGGGCCTCTGGGGCCAGGGAGCGTCTGCTGCAAGCACAGGGGAGGCTGAGGCATTGAAGCATATGGAGAAGGATGTCAAATTAAGCCATCAAAGGGGCAAATTTCAATTTCATTTGGAGTGAACTGTCTTTTTAAGCGAAGGGAAGATCCTTTTAAAAAATGAACAAATGACTAAAGTCTAAGTTCTTTATCATCTTCTATATCTACTACTTACCTGACTGCTGTCTCCTTCACAGTCTCACTCTGTCACAGAAAAAGCAAAACAAGCTAACAAAAGAAATTGGTTTATTTTGGCAAAATCAGAGAAATTATTCATATTTTACATTAGAAGACAGTTCTTATTTTGCTTGAGAAAATCCTAGTTAAGAAAGCACTTAATCTACCATTACCTAATAATTTAAGAGTTTGGTTCTTCTCGTTGGACACAGTAACAATAAGATTATATGACGATCAACCTTGATGGACTTTGCTCTTCTCAACTATGGAATCATTCAAAGCTATTCCACTAGACTTGGGATTGAAAATGCCATCTGTATCCAGAAAAAGAATTGTGGAAAATGAATATGGATCAAAGCATAGTATTTTCACCTTTTTTATTTGTTTTTTTTTTTCTTTCTCATGGTTTTTTTTCCCTTTTGGTCTGATTTTTCTTGTACAACATGATAAATAAGGATATATGTTTAAAAGAATTGCATATATTTGACCTATATCAGATTGCTTGATAACAAGCAATTTTTCTCCCTTCCTCCATTACCTCCCCCATTCATGGGGGAGGTAATGGAGGAAGGGAGAAAAATTTGGAACACAAAGTCTTACAAAAATCAATGTTGAAAACTTTACATGTATTTGGGGAAAAATACCATTGAAAATTCTAAAAAAGAGTTTGGTTCTCTCCTTTAAATTTATCCCCTAAATCAATTTAGTTGGTCTCTAAGGATCCTTCTAGTCCTATCTCTGTGATCCTATGACATCAGATCTCTACTAGTCACCCTAACATCCTTCCTATGCTCCAAATTTTTACATTTACATTTACAAGACATTTCTATATGTCTTGTATATAGGATTGCAGGGTATCTACCATATATTTCTTGATAAATAAACTCAACAAAGAGGCACCACAGAGGTAAGGTAGATAGAGTCAGAAAGACTTATTTTCCTAAGTTCAAATATGGCACCATTCAGACACCTATTAGCTAGGTGACCCTGGGAAAACTTTTATTGCCTCAGTGTTGGGTCATGAAAAGTCAAATATGAACAACAACATCAACAACAGCAACAATACAACCTCAACAAATCCAAAAATTAATTCCTCACAAAATCTATTCTTCCCTCTAATCACTTTACTTCCTTTAAACCATTCTCTAAGTCACTCAGCCTCCTTAATAGGGTTTCCTAATTTCTCAAGATATTAATTCTTCTCTCTTATTCATTGCCTCCTTTTTTTAGGCATCAGGTCCTGCTAATTCTACCCTAGCTCATGTCCATCACCTCCTTTCCTCTTCCATTGCTACCATTTTCATTCAGGTCCATGATGTCATTGGTCTTCTTGAAAACAAAGGATGAACAACAGCAATAACAATGCCTTCTCACAAAAGTCCTCCCAGAGGAGTTGAGTGACTTCCTCAATATCACATAGGTGATAAGGGGCAGAGGCAAGATGTGAACTTCAAACCTTTGAGCACAAATATAATTCTCTTTTTACACAACCTCATTCACTCTCAAAAAACTATCATACATTGCTGACAATTCTCATAATGATTTTCTAGAGATAAGAAAACAAGGATATGGGTCAATAGTTACTGTTCTCTTTTTCTTTGATGCAAGCATAGTCTGTAGCCTTTTCTATTTTGTAGATATTTTTCTTTAAGACATCTTAAAAATGGAACTCTGGAATATATTTGATATTGTATTGTCTGCAGCATGATTTCCTCTCATCATTTTTAGTCGGATCCAGCCAAGTTTTTCTTAAGTGTCTTTGTCACTTTCTTACATCATACTTCATATTTAATACATGGTAGAATCCAATTATCATGGTTCCAGTATTATTACTACTAATCACTGTAATTACTACTGATTACTATA
Source organism: Sarcophilus harrisii (assembly GCF_902635505.1). Lineage (NCBI taxonomy): Eukaryota > Metazoa > Chordata > Mammalia > Dasyuromorphia > Dasyuridae > Sarcophilus > Sarcophilus harrisii. The sequence goes on along the minus strand of NC_045426.1, from coordinate 547,594,443 downwards.
AAAATATCAACAGATCTGTTCACATTTACTTGTTATCTTTCTGGTTTCATTTAGCAAGACTCAGTATGATCTGGCTTAAATGGATTTCACATCAAGTCCCTTTAAAAGTTGGTTTCTGCTCATATACTTTTCACTATTTTGTGAAGTTATAGTGCTCATATATTTTTTGACATTCTTCCTTCATAATGTTTTACAAATGGCTTTATGCTCTGACTTGGTACTGCTCACAGCTGCTATGCTCTTTTGCTTGGGAAGTCAATTGTTGTTTGTTTTTGTTATTTCTTTTCAAAAGAAGTCCATTGATATCATAGGGTGACGTTTTGACTTGTTCGTGAATTGAATTTAAGTGAGATAGAGTAGCTCAAAGTTGTTAGCCTCACTCTCTTCCAGAGTTATCAAAGTTCATTGGCAAGAAAAAAGTCAGGATGACCAGCAATAGTCCAGGATGCAGTAGGTTTGACCAAGTTCTGCATACCTCGTAGCTCCCGCTTCAACTACCTTCAAGGTCATTGGAACAAATTGTTCTCATCAGTCCATTTCACTGAAGGAAGTCTTCACATCTTGAGGGAGACAGATGAGGAAATTGAAGCAAAGATTAAATGACTTGCCCAGAATCACAGAGTTAGTTAAAGTTTGATTTGAACTCATTTATTCCTAACTCCAGGCTCTGCCCTCTATCTTCTGCACCTCCTAGCTGCCCCAGATATATTTAGATTATATTTTTAAAAATTCTTATTTCTTTGATATGATGAAAGTCAGTATTATGAATGATAGGACACTATAGAGGTGGCAAACTATTGTGAAGAGAACACCTCACTACTTACTAAATAGGTTTTATCTGCAAACTTTCTTATATCTTTGCTTTAAAAGCTTGAATTAGTCATTCCTAAATACCAGCATAAAGGAACCAGTAAGTAGCAAGATAAGTTCCAGTTTCTTGATCTGAGACTACATCAATATATCTCAGAGAACACATAAGAAAAAATGTTAAGTATATTTCCCAAAGTCTGGAAATTAAATTTTCCCCACTTATTTCATACTGGGATAGATTTCCCATTCCATTCTTTCAATCCTCTCTTTATGTAGAAAATAGCTTAGATCAGCAAATAGAATTAATATATCAGCAGGTCTGTTATTGTGCTTATTGATTCCTAAGGGACCAAAAAGAATCTCCAAAGGTGAATTTAAGTGGAAAAAACATGGAGGCAATATTCCTCTGGCTGTATTTATGAGCCATTTAGTTGCTCCCAAGAGAGCAGCAGTTTCAAAACTATCAAATCTTTGGAGTTTTCCCTCCCCTCAAAGATGTGCCAATAATTGTTCCTCTTGCAAGTTTCTTTAAGACTGGAAGGCCTAAAACAGCCTTTCACAAGTACTGATAGGAAGAACTAACTTTGTGTGCAGAGTCAAAATGGGAGGCAAAAACCAAAATCAGGAAAATGATAGGGTTACAGGGACACTTTTTTAAAAGCCTATTTTTAAAACCATTATTTAATCTTTAAGAGAATTTGCACTTTCAAGATTATTCTCTTTCTCATTAAATTCAATAGTATGTATATTAAGATTTTTAACTATGCCTCTTCAACTATATACACTTATACTACCAAATCTAGAATTCTAAATATCTGACCCACTTTCAGGACTGGGTTTCTGTTTTCACCTTTTTGATTTGCCCTATGTGTAGAATTTTCCCTTAACTTTAGGCAGATTCCAAAAAGAACCAATCCAGCAGAATTTTTGATGTGCAAACCTCTATGAAAAACTGAATCAAGAGTTTTTGGGGAACCTTCCCATCGCTCTTGCCAGGTCTTCCATGAGAATTTCTCACCAAAAAAAAAAAGAAAACCCAATACCAAAACAAAAAAAAAGTTTTTAAAGCATCAGGATTTCCTTTCTGGAAGATGAAAAGTGTAATATTGTCATTATTTTCCCTTTTTAAAAAAAGAAATATTAGTAGGGAAGGAACAGGATGAAAATAAATAAGAAAGAAAGGTCAAATCAGGAGACAGTTATGATAGAAAATGAGAAGAACCACTTGGTAGATAATAAGATATGTATGTTAGGAATGAGGGTAAGACTTGCTATGAATAACTTTTGGGAAACTCCCTAAATAAAGTGATTTTCTTAGGATATATTTCCTAAATGATAGAGATATTAATTGGAGAACAAATGAGGTAAAATCTTGTCCACAGCACCATGATAGGGCAAAGCTACCCTGAGATCTTATTGCTTTCAGCTTTACAGATGCAACTTTCTCTTCCTACCTCTTGTTACTCCCTTTTCCCAACCAATACAGGATCATTTCAGGACAAAGCTACTCAGATGCAACTTTCTCCCTCACATTTCCTAGCCCTACTTTCCCTACCTCCATTTCCAACCAACATGGAATAGTCCTAAATGGGATTTGCCCTTGCTTCCATAATAAGGCTTTCTGATCATCTAGGATCAAAAAGAAAAAAAGAAAAAGACCCAACTATGTCAAGTCTCACCCTCTAAGAACATACTTGTCATATTCTTATAACTCTTATCAGGTGTGTTTCTAAATGGAGAGGAAGGGGCTTCATTTAGAGCAATTACATGTCACTATCCTACCTCCATTTTCTTCCCGTGTTAAGGAAAAGTACCTTGGTAAATGTTCAGTGGTTTATGGTGTCTCATTTCATCTCAACATTGAACCTGAACTAAGAGTATGCTGGCATTAAAGCCACATCTCTTCCTTAGATATGTGTGATCTTTTCCAAGTTCAAAGTACTTGGTGGGTACATAATCACTCAAAATTATAGTTGATAATCCCCCATCAATATGTTTATTAGTCAGCCAACTAACTCAAAACAGAAGTCTTCAATGAAATATTATAACGGTAAAACTGGCAAAAAAAATTTCAGAAACCCAGGATACACTTTCCTACAAATGCATACACCATCACTATAAAGAACAGGCACATCTAGGGAGCATACATGGAGGGACACATATATAAGAGAAGGAGACTTTTTCCTTTCTCTTTTACCTTAGAACTTCCTTGAATGATGATTTGAGAATTAATAAGCCACCATGTGAATAATCCCTTCTCCACCATCACTATTTCCTGCTCTGAGAATTATAATTAAATCTATAGTCCTGTTGTTATTGGGAAGGAGATAACAATTTACTGTCCTATGACTTTATTTAAAATCCCTGGCATTCAGAGTTTTAGCTTACACCAGAAGAAATTCCTTCTCCTGGCTAGCACTCCATGCTTTCGCATCTAGGTCAGCCTTATCCCTATCTCTATTCTACCCTATAGAACCTGCCCTATTGTTGACAGATAGGCCTTCATATCAAGTATATTCTAATATATTTTCACAAACATGGAAATCTGCCGCCATTACAAATTTGTCTTAAGTAATCTTACCTGAGTTATCAAGGCAATCTATTTTATTCTTCTCTAATTGATTCTCTGCATCAAAACTTCTTAAATTGTGGGCTTGCATTACTGAAATTATTTCATGAAATTATGATTTATTATTGGTAAATGTTTGATTTGTATATCTATTTTATATTACCTATATACTTGGGGTTGAATAAAAAAATCCTCCAGTGTAAAGGGATCACCAGTGGAAAAAGTTTAAATAGCTCTAACCTATATAATTGTTCCCCATGCCTGCAACTCTTTTCTTCCTCATTTCTGCTCTCTGGCTTCCTTCAAGGCCCAACTAAAATTCTTCCAGAAAAAGTCTTTCTTAATACACCTTAATGCTGGTGCTTTCCCTTCTCTTAATTATTCTTTTTGTATCTTGTTTGTATGAAATTGTTTACTTGTTGTCTTCCCCATTAAACATGAATTTCTCCAGGGTCGGACCAGTTTTTTTGCTTTTTTTTTTTTTTTTTTTGTCTTTCATTTTATTTTTTGTCTTTATTTCTGTATCCTCAGTATTTAGCACAAACCTGGCCCTGGGTTCTTAATAAATGTGTATAATTTTTTTTTTTTGATTCAAACGTCCACAGTGTTTCTTCCAACGTTTCTTCTGAAGCCATTTATATCTCCATTATTATCCTTCTCAGCAAAAGAATTCATCTCCTACTTCACACAAATTAGAGACTATGTATCAGGAGCTAAGATCTTCTCCCCAGTACTATACTTCAAAACACCTCAACATTAATCCCATTCTCTTTTCCTTGCCCCAATCTCAGAAAAGATGTCTCCTTTCTAGTACCAATTCTCTACTTTTGTTCTAAATGCCACACCCTCCCGTATTTTGCAGGAGCTGGTCTTTCTGAAGAACCCTTTTCTCCCTAATTTTCATTCTCTTGCTTTCTAATGACTCCTTAATTTCTCTTTACAAACATTCCCGGATTATTCCATCATTTAAAAAATATTCATTTAAATCTTACTATATTCTCAATCTATCACTCTATCGCTTCTCTTTTTCATAGTCAGATTTCTAGTGGAAAAAACTCTACACTCATTGCTTCTACTTTCTCACCTCCTATTTACTTTTCTACTCCTGAGAATGTTTTTTTTAACTTCCTCACTCAAATGAAACGGATCTCTCAAAAGACACCAAGTGATCTTTTTCTTGCCAAATATGACAGCATTTTTTCTTATTCTATCTTTTTGACCTCTTCAGCATTTTGCATTACATCAGGATTCTCTCTCCTGATGGATTTTTTTTTTGAAGGTTTTTTTTCCTCCCACTTTTCTGGATATTCCTTCTCAGATGTTTTGAAGTCATGCTCTCTTGTCTCACTCCCTTTATGAAAGTGTGCCTTGGGGCTCAGACTCAGACTCATTTATGCTCTTTTCTCTTTATATTGTTTATCTTAGTGATCTCATTGACTTCCCTGGGTTTGACTATACCTCTATACATACAATTCCTGGATCTATATATACATCCCTGGTCCCTCTCCTGAACTCCAATCCTTCATTATCAAATGACTTTTGGATATCTTCAACTGGATATCCCATAGACATTTAAAACAGACTAACTTGTGTCATTTTTCTGTCTCAAACCCTCTTTTCTTCCTAATCTCCCTAATTCTGTTGTGGACACCACCCTCCTTCTAACAGGTTATTCTGTAGCCTTGTATTCATCCCTGACTCTTCATTCACAACCACTTCATATCCAATCAATTGCCAAGTCTTGTTGATTCTCTTTTCATAATATGTCTTGAGTCTATCACCCTCTTTCTACTTTCATATCCATTCCCCTTGTTTAGACCTTCCTTACCTCTTTCACAAATCCTTACAATAGCTTCCTAATAGACACAAATGTTTCTAGTCTTTCTCCTTTACAATTACTTCTCTACACATCTGTCAAATTCATATTCTTTAATGTCACTTTTCTATTGAAGTGACTCCATCTGCCTATAGAATAAAATGCAAAGTTCTTTATTGGACTTTAAAGCCCTTCACATTCTGGACTAACCTTAGCTTTCTAGGCTAATTGTAAAGTCCATCATACCTTCTATGTTTCAAGCAAGCTGACTACTTGCTGCTTCCTCTATGTGACATTCCTCCTACTACTTCCAGACATTTTGCAGGCTATCTGCAGTTACTGAGACTCTATTCTTACCTCTGCCTCACAGAATTCCTGCCATCCTTGAAAGCTCAGTTCATGTATCATCTATTAGAGAGAGCCTATTTTGGCTCCCTCTAGCCTTGAGTACTCTCACCTCACCCCTGAAATTAGTTTGCTTCTACTTTATGTATATTTTTTAGTTTCTTTTCAGTTTCCATTACTCTTTCCTCTAGAATATAAAGTCTTCGAGGGTGGACACTATTTTGTTTTTGTTTTCCCCACAGTGAGGTCCAGTACCTGCTACATAAGCAGTTAGGTGATTATTGAATATTAAATGAAACAGAAAGTCGATAAAAGCAATAGCCCTTAATGACTCTGTGGTTGAGGCTGGAGTAGAATAGTCTAAAACATGAAGAAGAACCAAGAAAAGTATTAATTGGACCTAACATCTGTTGTTGAAGAAAGGCCTACTAGTAAACTTATTGCAGGGAAGTAAGGAAACAGGAACCTGAAGGAAGGAACTCCAGTGAATGGGTGCTTTCTAATAGGAAGGATAATTAAGTAATGAGCCAGTAATGAGCCAGCAACAAGAATCAGCTTAGGGAGTCCATGATGGCTTAGACCATGGACACAGGAGAGAGGGCTACAGATACCAGGCAGGAAGTATAGGTAGGAATTGGATGAGCAATTAGTTAGAATAACCATTTAAGTAAACAACTATAGAGAGAAAGGGACAGGATAATGCTCCTGGAGACTAGACTCCTAAAAAGAATCAATCAAGTATAATAACAATGTAGGCAGAGGATTGGATAAAAATTTTGTCTCTGTTATTTATCTGTGTGACCTTGGAAAAATCATTTAATTTCTGCATGCTTCACTTTCCTCTTCTGTACAATGAAAATGTAAATTAGGTGATCTTTGAAGTATTTTTAGAGTTAAATCCTATGATTTTGATGTACTCTCACAAAGGAAAGAAGTGACTAGACACCATCCAGATAAGGTAAATAGCAAAAAAACAAAAATGAAGAAGTCTTTTTTTTTCAGTTCTTTTTTTTGTTCCAAATTTATTTTATTTAAAGAAGTAGAATAAGAAAAAAGAAAAACAAAAGGAATATAAAACAAAATGAAACAAAGCAAAAAGTGAACATTGTCATGTGCCCAGATGAACATCAGGGAGGATTCAAAATATATAACAACAAATACAAGTTCAAGAAAATGTATGTATATGTATATGTGTGTAGAAGAAATTATATTCATGAGTGTTCATCTTTTCTTTACTTCCTTGTAAATTGTTCTTTTGTTCTCTGATGTGCACTTTTTAAACTTTATTCTTTTTCCCCTCTTTCATTACCATCCTGCCTCCAAGCAGGCTATAGTTAAGAAAGGATATATTTATATATACAAATCTAGATATATACACACACACATATATACACCCCACACACACATCTTTCCTATCTCTAGTGACTCTTTGCTTTAATTCTGCTCCTTAACTTTCCTTGCTATTACTTAACCTCCCCCAATGCATGGATTGCTCCCTTGTCTTCTTCCCTCACATTTTGCTTCCTTGTCCACCCATCCATTCCCCCTTATTTCTTTATAGATTTTTGGAGGGTACTAATACCCTCTATAAGGTGTGTGTGTGTGTGTGTGTGTGTGTGTGTGTGTGTGTGTGTGTGTGTGTAGTGTTGCCTATTTAATCATTCCTGATGTGAATAGATTTTCAGAACTATGAACCCTCCTCTGTCTATTCTTATTCTGCATCTCATTTATATGACATAATTACTATTTTACCTTAACTCTGCCCCAATCTTTCTTTTGAGCTGTTGTATTGTTGATGGCAATCAAACATATGCTATAAATTTCCCATGTAAAAAAATCATAAACAATTTATCCATGTTGAGTTCCTTGAAATTACTCTTTGATCTTGGCTCTTATAAGTTAAATTTTCTATTAAGTTTGGAGTTAGTTGATAGAAAGTCCTGAAAATCTGCAAGTTCATTGAAAGTCCATTTTTTCTCATTCAATATTAATTTTGCTGGATATGATATTTTTGGCCACAGGCCTAGTTCTTTTGATCGTCAGTAGATATGATTCCAGGACATGTAGTCTTATATTGTGGGTGCTGCTAAGTCCTGCACAATTTTAATTGTAGTTTCAGCATATTTGAATTGTGTTTTTTGCAAAATTTTCCCTTTGATTTCAGGATTTAAAAATGTGGCAGTAATATTCCTATGTGTTTGCCACAAGGGATCTATCTCATTGAGGTGGTGATTGGTAGATTTTTTCTGTTTCTACTTTCCCCTCAAGTTCTATCACTCCAGGACAATTTTCTTGGATTACATTATTGTGACAAGGTCCTTTTTTGGTCACAACTTTCAGAAAGTTCAATTATTCTTATATTTTCTCTTCTTGATTTATTCTCCAAATCTATCATTTTTTGATGTTTCACATTATGTTTTATTTTTTCATTCTTTATAACTTGCTTTGTTATTTCTTTGTCTCACATAGTTTCATTGGCTTCCCCTTACCTAATTCTAATTTTCAAAGAGTTATTTTCATCTTTAAGATGCTACATCTCATTTTCTAGTTGGTTAACTTTCTTTCCATAATCTTCTGATTTTTCTTGGATACTTTTTATTTTTTCTTCAAAGTCTCTCATTGACTTCTAAATTCTTTTTTGAATTCTCATTGGGCAGGGAGGCATTTTACATTTCTCTTTGGGATGGAAGCTTTTTTTTACTCGAGTGTCCTCCTTTGAAGATGAACCCCAGTCCTCCCTGTTCCCATAGTATGTTTCTATGGTTTGGTTCTTTCTTCTTTGCCGGCTTTTTTTTTTTAAATAAGAAGTATTAGTGTAAGCACCTCTAATCACGGGGTGGGGAGATAGTATCCATAGCTTCAATTCAGCTCTTCCCTCTGATCAGAAACCCCAAACCAAAGCTCCACCCTCCAGCAAGTACCCACAGCCAGCAGCATCCCTGACCCCCTGCCTCTGCACTCACCAGGTGCTGGTTCCTTCTCACCCAGAATTATGACTCAGGGGCACAGCTGGGCCTAGTGTTCCTAATTAGCTGAGGTTCACTCAGTCTTCCCATACTCAGACCCCGACTTGTCAAGCAGTGTGGGAGGTGAAAGTTTCTGTGGTTGCTGCTGAGGCTCCAGCTTGCCCAGAGTTCACACTCGATGTTTCTGCAGAGCTAGCCAAGAGATGTTTGCCTTTTACAGGGGTTAATTCTGGCCTTGGGTATTTCTTCAGATCTTCTCAGGTCTTATCAAGAGGACCTCTGTTCTACCCCAAGTCTTCTTGATTTTTTGCGAGTCTGTGTTTGTCCTGAGGTACAAATTTGTTCTATTGACTTGTAAAATCTGGAGAGCTTGAAATTTGCCAATCTATTCTGCCATATTCCCAGAATTATCCCTCAGGAAAAGTCTTAAAAACAAAGAGCAAAGTATCTTTATCATCCAGAGAGAAAGGAGAAAGAATAAGTGTCCATTTCTGAGGAGAAGATATTCAAAGGCAAGAAGAATAGATGAGGATGGGGAAAAGGGAATTTATAAGAAAGGATTGAGAACATCTATCTAGTCCAAAGGTTCTGCACCTAGAGTTAAGGGTATGAGAACTGAATTCTAAAAGGATTGAAACACTAATTACTTTTCCAGGTTTAATCTATTGTCTCAAGGCTGAAATATGAGATAACATTTAATAGACTGACTTTAAAAAAAATACAAGGAAGGCAATAAGGTTGGGGAGAGAAAGGAACTCTGTATTATCAAGACAGAGTTTTCTTAGGATAGCACAGAAGACTGGGATCAACAGAAGAGACATCTATAACATTTTATCTTCTCCTCTTATTTGTCAACATACTCCCTTTTTCATTTCTCTGTTCATTTCCTCATCCAATACACTGATGTCCATTTTCTGAGTACCAGCCCTGAAGGTTCTTCACAATTACTAAGAAATGACATGGTCATTGTAACCACTACAATAGGAAAAAAATGGCTCCTAATTCTGTGGCCATATTCCATTTCTTCAATAGGAAAGGGGAGAAAGGATGCCAACAGTTATATACCACACATATACATGTGTGCAAATGTATATATATGTTCATTTATAAATATATATGTGTGCACATATATGTACACACACCCCCATTATATGTGTGTGTATGTATCTATCTATCTATATTTGTCAATGATTGTAGTCATGTCTTACTCTAAATAACCTCATTTTTGGAAAAGATTCAGGAGTAGTTTGCCATCTCCTTCACCAGATTATTTTACAGATGAAGAAACTGAAATAAATAGAGTTAAGTGACTTGTCCAGAGTCACATAGCTAGTATCTAAAGCCATATTTAAACTTAGGAAGCTAAGTCATCCTGACATAAGTTCAAACCTGGCATTCTATCCATTGTGCCACCATATAGAACCTGAATTATTACATGAGCTCTGTGTGTGTAAAGGAGTTCCTTTCAAAGATCAGGAATGGCAGTAGTTAGAAACCTCAAGGGAGCACTGGTGAATAAGTCCTGGGTATGGTGCAGATTTAAAAAGATGCCTGGAGTGGGGAAGTGAAGGGATGTGTCAGACTAGCCAGGTTCTAGATTCTTACATCAGTAAGATAACTTTTATCTTTCTAGTCATGTTTAGGGAAATCTGTGGTGAGATTGGTTCAAAAGACAAAATAATCGTGACTTCATTGATCTGGAAGAAAAGTCATCAATGAGTCCCAGTGAAATCATTTGAAAATTATAAGATAAATTAAAAAGAAATATAAAGCTTTAATATTTCCAAATTCTTTATATATCATACACTAAGAGATGAATGAGTAAATGAATAAAATGAACTAATGAAAATTGTATTTCATGCTAAACTTATGTCGTATGTGCACACCTCATAAACACAAAGGTCCTAAAGTATGTTTTATTTACTTTAAACCCTGTTCTCAATAAATAGATATGTGTCCTAATTACTATACATTCCAAATTACTGGGTTCAAGTTAATTAAATTTTACTGTGCAGTAAAAAATGAAGGGAGACGCAATGTAACTGAGCTAATAAAAAGCTCACGGTAGAGTAATAACAAAACCTTTTTTGTTCAGTCTTAGAAACTATTCACAACAGTGTGATATTTAATTGATATAGTGTGTTTCACTAGTAAGTAACTTAATTGCACCCAAAGCTATTTTGTTTGCTAATTGCTATTGGTTGAATCTCTACTAGGTAATAAAGAATGTACAGAATATACATATGATACAGTCATTGACTTCTAAGAGCTTATATCACTATATATTTTATTGTAGATTTTTATATACTTGGGCATCTAGGTGGTACAATAGATAGAGTGCCAGACCTAGAATCAGGAGGACTCATTTTCCTGAGTTTAAATCTGACTTCAAACATTTATTGGCTGTGTTACCCTAGGAAAGTCACTTACCCAGGTTTGCCTCAGTTTCCTTATCTGTAAAATGAGTTGAAGAAGGAAATGGCAAACCACTCCATTATTTTTGCCAAGAAAACTCCAAATGAGATCACAGAGAATTGGACATGATTGAAACAACTCAACATAACAAAAATAATACATACTCTCCATTCTTATTAATATGACTATGCAATTCAGTACACCAGTGAATCTCTTTAGTGTATTTTTCGAACTGATACAAATCACAAGCAATCTCTTTCCTCTCATCTTATGCAATTCTTTTCTAGGTGCTTCCTTTATGTCCTTCATGTGGATATACACAAATGAATTACTCACTGTGCTGGAGTCCTTCCTATGTGACTTTTAATATTTTGTAGATGCCAGTGCAACACTATACAAACACACACACACACACACATAAACACACACACACACAATAGAGGAGCATTATTCTAAGATCACAGTAACTATTGTAAGGTCATGTCACGTCATCCAATTTACATTGAGTTATGGTCCATTAAAACATAAGGTAGTAATTATGTAGTCCATTAAATGAGAAAATATTTATAAAGTGCTTCACGAACCTTAACGCATTATATCCATGCTATCATCATCATCATCATTTTCACTAACCACCCAGTCCTTTTTTATACAAACTCTTTCCTATCCTCACTTCAATTATTCTATACTTGTCCAATTGAGTTTTTGAACCTATGTGTAGAATTTTATTTCTATTCCTGTTAATTTTATTTTATCATATTTAGTCCTTTAATCTAAACTTAGAAGTACTTTTGGGATTCTGACTCTGCTCTCTAAGAAATTAGTCATTCTTTCCAGCTTTCTGTCATCTGGCACTTTTGATAAATATGTCATCAGTCCTTTCATCCAAGTCATAAGAAAGGATCTAACAGTTACTGGTAGAAACCACCCTTAGGGTTCAACAAGCAATTCAACAGAATTTTCTTATTGAGTCTGAAGCACTATATGAGGCACTGGTGATAGAATGATTAAAAATAAATAATCCTCCAGCAGTTGTCTATTAATCAAATTGGAACTATTAATTATCAGTTTGTGGGTAAACCATTTTAATGGCTTAAAATAAAGCTGTTTTTTCTTTTAATATTTTTATTTTTCCCAGTTACATGTAAATCTATTTTTACATTTGTTTTTAAAGCTTTGAGTTCCAGATTCTCTCCCTTCCTCCCCACATCACCCCTCTCCATTGAGAAGGCCCATGTGAGTTGTGTAAAACATTTTTGTAAAAGTCATGTTACAAACGAAAACATTAGGCTACTCCACAAAAAAAATCCCTCAAGGAAAAAAAAAGAAAAAAAATTAAAAGTATTCTTTAGTCTGTATTCAGACACAATCAATTCTATTGCTGGGTATGGATAGCATTTTTCATCATAAATCCTTAAGAGTAGTCTTGGATCATTGAATTTCCAAGAATAGCAAAGTCATTCACAACTGATCATCAAATGGAGCATTTTTGAAAATCAATTTAATCAATAAACCAGGTCATCTTTGTCCAAATCATCCATAAGGAAACTATGAAGAATTTTCATGAGTTGTCTTACTAAAATCCACATACATTATATTTACAGTGTACCTACTGATACATTATTAGTCTGGTAACTTTGTCAAAAAAAAAACAAAAAAAAAAGAAAAAGAAATTGAGTTAGTCTGGCATGATTTACTTTTTATGAAGCCGTGCTGGCTTTTTTCTGATTCTTATTTCTTTTTCCAAATGCTCATAAACCATCTCTTTAGTAATATGTAAGGGGGATTAGCCAATGAGGATTTGGTCCTGGGAGCATGTGCTTTTGGTTAGCCTGCTTCTGAAAGCACCTGATGACTCAAAATGGAGGGGCCCAGTTCTCCATTTCAAAACATGCACCAGCATTCTATAATTTTTATTCTTTTCTGTCTGCTTAACTTTTGATTAATTGTTGAACTGGAAGCTGGTGTGCATTCCAAAGGTACTAACTAGTCAAAACAGTTTCTCTCTTTTCTGTTTAGCTTTTTTGAAGAGCCAAGGGCTGCTGTAAACTTCCCAAAATTTGAGGAATTAGGGAAATGGGTGGGAAAGATACAGAGACAAAGAGAGAAACGGAGATAGAGACAGACAAGCAGACAAATACAGACAGTTGGAGAAAGGCAGAGACAGGCCTTTTCTCCCCATTTGGGTCAACATGAATCCATCAGCTTCTGCATCTGATGTTTTTAATTTTCCCTGCCTTCAATAAAGGAATATTGGAGAAAGAATGGACTAGGCTACTATTATATGAGCTTCAGAAGGTTAGGAGAATGAGGCAACAGTGTTGGAAGACCATGCCAGAATTTGTAAGTCCTGAATCTGGTAAATGACCCAAATGCTTCCATTTAGCAGAAGATCAAAAAATGACCTTGGTGGGCTGAGAGTGGTGGGAGGAAGCAAATGCTTTGTAGTCACTGTTTTAAGTTTGAGCCTGTTCTTCTCAGGGACTGAAGTGATATAAGGAAGAGTGTGTCCCTACGTACTAAAGAAAAATATTGTACTGCTGATCTTGCTTGCTTTTTTCAATAAATAAAAAGCTAATTGATGTTAATTGGTTTAATGATAGGCTAATCACTGGTGACCGATATTGGTCACACTAGAATATTACACACTAGAATAAGGATTTGTGCTGAGAGCATCAGTATGACAACTCCAATAGCTCAGAAATACCCCTTGGAACTCTGAAAGGAAAATAGAATTTTGACCTCCAAATCCCACTTACCAATGAGATTAGATGTTAAAATAAGGACCCCTGGGATCTATAGCTAGCTACCCACAGTAATCTATATTTGCCATTGAGGGTACAGATTAGAATAAGAAATCCTGAGTGTGTATATAGTCAGCCTTGGCTTGGAAGTCCTCAGTGAAAGTGAAAATCAGATTAAGAGTCTAGGTTGCAAAGCTAGAGGTCTTCTGAAGATCCAAGTTGTCTAAGTAAAAGTTAGGATGAGGACCCATTGAAATTATAAAGACTATGAATACATCCTAAAAGTGTGTGTGGGAGGGGGGAGGGAGAATCTAGGTAGCACAGTAGATAGAATGCCAAATTTGGAATTAGGAGGATCTGAGTTCAAATTCAGCCTGAGATACTAGCTCTGTGATGGTGGGTAAGTCATTTACCTCTGGTTGCTTCAGTTTCCTCATCTCTAAAATGAGGTGGGGAAGAAAATGACAAACCAGTCTAGTATCATTGTCAAAAAAAAAAACCCAAAAGGTGTCAGACATAACTAAAAACCATTGAACACAATCAGATGTATATACAATTATCCCTCCCACATCATGACTTTCCACATCACTGTTTCAATATATTGCATAAGAAATTAAATGGCAATTTTAAGAGGAGTTTTGGATGACATGTGATGGAAAGCAGACAAAACAGAAAAATTTTAGAAACTCAGAAATGCATAAGATATATGTATAATATTCTATAATACCAACATATTTTATCTTTTAATATCATAATAATTCAGATTTCTTCTCTGCTACACAGTGAGGACCAACACAGTTTATATGCATTTTCCAGACTATGAGGGCACTGTGCCCCTAAACTCTATAATGTGGAAAGGATAAATAAATAAACAAACAAATACATAAATAAGTGGATGGATAGATGGTTGAATAAATAAATATGTGTGTATGCATACACATATATATATAGATATATATTAACATATATGAATATGTGTTATATATATATAGTTATGCAATACACAGACATACATATGTGATACATTAATGTTGATATTCATTAATGTCTAAGCATAGACTCTTATTTGAATAAAAAAAATTACAAAAGCAAAAAGTTGAATGAACTACCAACCACAATTATTCCTTTATTATATTAATTAATTACTTGATTAATAATTTGGGAGTATTTAGGGACATTTGACATGGTAGGGGTATGTGATTTGCATGTTACTTTGGTTTTCTATGTGAGCTCTAAAAAAACCCTAATCAATATAAAGAGATTTGTTCAAGGGATTTTTAGTAATTTTATATTAATTATATGTATTTATATTCCTTATTGTTTATGTTATCTATGTATATTTATTAATTTACATTAATTATATTTATTAATTAGATGAATGTTCTCCCTTTTTGTCAGAATAATTTTTGTATTTGTATCACCAGAATTTTGTTTTTGAGAGAATAATAGATTTAGAGCCAGAAGGCATATAATTTGACCCTCTCATTTTATTGTTGAGGAAAATGATTTCTAGAGAAGGAAAGTGACTCCTCCAAGATAATAACACAGTGAGCAAGCTTTAGAAGAAGGTTTGAACCCAGCTCAGCTAACTATATGGCTTCTCCCTTTCCAGTACCTCACACCTGTCCCCTCTTTAACTGATTTTTCCTACAGAATTTTAAGCTGTGTTTAAACTTCATTCTCACTGCTTTTTCTTCACTCTGTGAAATCTGCTCTTTCCATGTCCTATTTCTTGATCATGAAATCTATATGCCATCAGTTCCTTCTTATGGATTATAATTGAGTCCATCAAAGCTATTTTACTGCTTCCTCTGACTCTGAAGAGGAAACGAAGGCAAGTCAAGAATTGTTCAGCTTTTCTGCTTTTAGCACATAGAGAAGATGCCCTTGTGTCCCAATGGGTGGAGTGCCTTAGTGCATCATGGCTCCAGACTAGACTTATGATTTGTTTTTTTGAATTTGCTATGTTTCCTCTAGGATTGGCAGGTAAGAGGCAGAGTTGACAAAGCACTGCACTTGAAGTTAGGATGATAAATTGAAATCCTGCCTCAGTCACTCACTGTGATCATGGGCTAATCATTTAACTTCAAATGGAAAAAATAATAGCATCTACTTCAGAGGAATTCTATGGGATCAAATGAGATAATATATGTATAAAATACTTTGCAGACACTAAAGTGCTATAAAATGCTAGTTGTTAATTATTATTTTTATTACTAGTGTGGTATCTTACCACCATAATATCTTTTATTTCTCCTTTTCTAAATTTCTTTGTTGTTCCATATGTACAACACACTATCTTTCAGCTCAAGGCATTTTCTCTGGCTGTCCTCCAGGCCAGAGCACTTTCTATCCTTTACTCTGACTACTGATCTCCCTGGCTTCCTTTAAATCCTAACTAACATCCCATCTTCTACAGGGAACCTTCCCTAACCCCACTTAATTCCAACATCTGCCTTCTGTTATCTCCAATTTATCCTCTATATAGCTTGCTGTTTGTTTGCATGTTGTCTCCTCCATTAGATTGTAAACTCCCTAAGGACTTTGTCTCTTTTTATGTCCCCTAGTGTTTAGAACAGTGTCTGGCACATAGTAGGTGATTAATAAATGTTTGGCAGTCTTCAAGTCTTCAAGAATTCAAAAATTCCAGGCCAAGAATCAGAAAGACTCATCTTCCTGACTTCAAATCTGTCCTCAGACTAATTTTATGATCCTGGGCAAGTCACTTAATCTTTTTGGCATCAGTTTCCTCATCTGCAAAATGAACTGAAGAAGGAAATGACAGAAGGTTTAAGTACCTTTGCTAAGAAAGCTCCAAATGGAGTCATGAAGAGTTGGACATTTCTGAGAAAAATTGAATAGCAACAGCAACAATAATAACTCATGCCTTTATTATTTTTTTATTTTATTAACTTTTTTATTTTTATTTTTATTAACTTTATTAATTAATTACAATTAACATAGTTAATATTAATTTATTAATAATTTTATTGGTTTATCAATTTTATTATTAATTATTAATGGCAATTTTATTAAATTATTAATTATTTTATTATTACTTATTTTAATTTTATTATATTATTATAATTTTATATTTGTATTGATTTATTATTTTTATTTATTAATAAAATTTTTATTTTATTAACTTTTATTAATATTATTTATTTATTAACTTTATTAACTCATGCCTCTGTACCCTAACTCATGGATTTCTTCATATGATTATGCCTTCTTTACACACAATGCTATTCTATTGCCTCTTTTTAAAAATCTCTTCTTTCTATAGTCTTAGTCCATTTAGGAAACACATCCCACTAAACCTTAGTGATATATGTGAGGTGAAAAATATGTTCTTTCATTAAGTTTTTTTTAATTCATCTTGTTTACTACCTATACTCTACACAGAGTACAGAAACATTCAAGGTCATGAATTTCATTACTGTCCCTCATCTTGGATATTGTTTCCTGTGAGTTACTGATTCTGACCACTGATTATTTTCTTCTTCTGTCAGACTTGTGACTCACTGTGGCATCTGATTTGGTGAAGCTATGTGGGCAGTTTTTCTCTTCTTCCTCCATTTTCAGCTTAAAACTGTCTTGTTCAGGCTCACAAGTCCCCAGGGAAATCTATTTTTATCAGCCTTCATTAGATGCATATTGTACCTGACCAAGAACCCATCATTTCTACAGCTTAAATGGTGGTCCAGAAATACAAATTCTTGGGCATCACATTAACTAGCTTTTCATTTTGTAGCTCTACCCATAGAAGAAATGTTCTCCTATATTTGATTAAAAGCAACAAGGAAAATACTTGCGTCAATAAGGTCAATAAGATAACAGCTAGGTTGTACAGTAGATACATGGTAAACTAGCCATCATTCAACTAGTGTTTATCAAATGGCAACCTACTATGTGCCAAGCATTGTGCTAAGTGAGCACTGACTGTATTAGGAGTTCAGAAGACTAACTTTAAATCCTGCCTCAAATGTTGACTAGCTTTGTGAGTCTAAGCAAATTACTTGGTCTCCCTCTAAGATTCAGTTTCTTCATCAGTGAAGTGAATAGGATAATAATTATCCTAATAATTAATGTTATATTATGATAGTAATTCTAATAACACTATATTGGGATAATGATCCTAAAAATATTATGTTGGGATAATAATCCTAATAATTAATATTGTATTAAAAGAATAATTCTAATAATTAATATTACATTAGACTAATAATCCCAATACACTTATATTAATATAAAATCCTAATAATTAATATCATATTAAGATAATAATAGCAACTATTTTATAGAATTGATGTGAGGATTGAGATTTTGTACATATATATGTGCTTGTGTGTGTGTGTGTGTGTGTGTGTGTGTATTTAGTAAACCTTACATTGAGATTATATATGTGTTTGTGTATATGTTTAGTTACATAATTATAGATAGATAGATGGATAGACAGACAGACATATATTTGTAAGTTTTAAAGTGCTAGGTATCATAATCTTCATTATATTTAATTCCAGATTATTGTTGTTGTTTAATTGTTTCAGACATGTCCCACTCCCTGTGATCCCATTTGGGGTTTTCTTGGCAAAGATACCAGAGAGGTTTGCCATTTTCTTCTCCAGCTTATTTTATAGTTGAGAAACTATCTTACAATCACACAGCTAGTATTTGAGGTTGGATCTGAATGCTGGTTTTCCTGACTCCAGGGTCAGCACACTGTCCATATACCACCTACTTGCCCCAGAGTCAAACTAGTAGCCACAAAAGTGGTTTTTGAACCCCAAATCTCTCTTTCTACTGCACCATTTTGAAGGTATCCAAACTGTATAATTGTGTTATGATTATTGACTGTCTTGTGAAAGATTTAGAAAACCGTTGTGATCTATTAATTCTTATGAGCAGAAATATGTTGTTAAATGTTTAACAACTAGCTTTTTGGGGGCAAAGATATACATAAGCTACTCTTAAGTTAGTTGGTATTACTAACACTCTCTCCACTTCCTTCTTAAGTCTAAACAATCAATAAAATAATACATCAAGCCCTGATTTATAGCATTTGCCATTTTCTGAAGTGTAAATGTTCAGACTGAAGTAACTGGCTTTCACAGGCTGGCAAGAGCTGCCTCCAGTCCATTCCTGCTTTAAGTAAAAATGACCCTTAATTTCTTCTTTCTCACTTTCTTTAATCTTCTTGTTCAGATTTCTTACTTTTTATCTCTTACCTTTTTAAAAATTATTATTATTATTCTTTTTTGGTATTCTTCTATTTTCTTTAAATAAGACTAAGAGAAAGTATCTTAGAGGTCTAGATCAGAGGTGTTAAACTCAAAGAGAAAGCAGAGCCAGCATACATCACATAATGAACCCTGTAGATTGCACATTGACTTAGAAAACCATTCATTAACATCTAGATTCTACTATACTTTTGTTCATTTTATTAAATCTTTCCCCACTCCATTGTAATCTGGTTCTGCCACAATAACACTGACCATATGTTTGACATCTTTCCTATATCCACCAACCCCTTCATTTTACAGATGAGAAAGATGAGTCTCAGCAAGTCCAAGATCACACTGGTGGTATATGACTGACTGAGTCTAGACTTACCCGAGTGCCCTATTTCCATGTCTAGCTTTGTTTCTTCCTTTATGATGTGAGAAATAGATGGGTATTTCGTTTCCACAGTTATGAAAATTAAATTGGAGAAATGAAACTTAAGTTAGAAAACTGAAACCCACAAAGACTTTAAGGATTAATCAAGGATAGAGGTAATTCTCCCCCAAAAGAAATAAAGCTCTTTGGGGGCAGGGACTGATTTTTGTAATCAGGGGTGGTAGCCTGAGATATGAAAAGAATCTTTTGTTCTTTACCTTTATCCCTCCTCTGTACCTTCCCCCTTCAAGAATGTAAGATCTTTTGGGGCAGGGACTGGCTATATAATAAGGGGTGGAGATTCTGTGACATCCAATTAATGGGGAATTAGGGGAGGAACTTGCACTTCAGGATAGGAAATAAAATGCTGCCTTTGGAGTTTCAAAGGTGTGTCTCCTAGCCTAGGCACCCATTCTTGCAAGAATGTAAAATAAATCTTTCCTGCATTCATCAGTGAGTCAGTGGAGTTCTTGGTAAAATATTTTGTTTATTACAACCACACGTTTTGCTGTGGAATGAATGCAGGAAAACAATTTTAAATTGCTTGAATCACCCAAGGTCAACTGAGTCAGATTGGTTTTATTATTCTCATGGTCAGACATAGTGGTTTCTGAGCTGAAAACAGCATACAGGCAAAATGGATTCAGTCCTGAGAAAGCCATTATCATGTAGTGTCAGTGAGTAAAATTAACATGTATTTTTAATAAGTCTGTAATTACTTATTCCACAAAAGACCATATGGTGTATCTACTTCTCTTGGACTCAACCACTCAAATTGTCATTTTTCTTAAAAATAAAATACACCCCTTTTCCTAAAAGAAAACAAAGGAACTCAACTCCCAAATATTTCATTAAAGCAGAGCAAAAATTCGGACAGCCTCCCCCAGCCATGAATCTCCCACTCAGCTTTCCCAAGCACTAGCTTGCCAAATTTGGGTCTTAACTCTTTCTTTTGCTTATTTGTTGGCATAACAGTCTGAACTGAGGTCACCATGTCAGCTCCAGATTTTCATCCTTAAGTGTTGATTTCCTTGTTTTCTGTGAGTTTCTGTCAGACCTGGCATTATTATTTAAATATAGTAATTGGGTATTTTTGTGTCAAAATTTCTTTTTAATTGGGAAACAAAGAACCCATTGCTTCTTTTTCTAGGAGCAAATGCCTGTGTTATTTTTCCCTAGACTCTTAAGTAGTTGAAGGAGACCTTTTTTTTTTTTGGTGATATTATAGGGAAGAGATTGTGGAAATATTGTGGATTTGGTTCCAGACCACTCCAATAAAATTAATTTTGCAATAAAGCAAGTCAGATGAATTTTTTGGTTTCCCAGTGCATATAAAAGTTATGTTTACACTATACCATAGTCTATTAAGTGTGCAATAGTGTTATGTCTAAAAAATAATGCATCTACTTTCATTTAAGAAATACTTTATTTTGCTAAATATTTGCTAACAAGCTACTACTGCAAAAAAAAATTGCCAACATTGCATAAACCTTTAATGAGTTGTAACCCTTTTGCTGGTGAAAGACCTTGCCTTGATGTTGATGGCTGCTGACTGATCAGGGTGGTGGTTGTTGAAGGGTGGAGTGACTGTGGCAATCTCTTAAAATAAGACAACAATGAAGTTTGCCACATAGACTGACTCTGCCTTTCATGAAAGATTTCTCTGTATCATGAGATGCTGTTTGATAGCATTTTACCCATAGTAAAACTTCTTTTAGAATTGGAGTCAATTCTTTCAAATCCTGCTGCTGTTTTATCAACTAAGTTTATGTAATATTCTTCAATATTTGTGCATCTCAGGAAATAGAAAACCTAAAGAGAGGGAGAAAGACTGTACTGCTAACAGACTTATTCCATGCAAATCTTCAATTTGTAAAAACAAAAATAAAATAAATGCAATATCTTCAAAGTATTATAAAGCAAAGTGCAATAAAATGAGATACCCGTATAAACTTTGGAGCTCACATGACTTTTATGGCTTTATCTAGGGTCACCTTCCCAAAAAAGGCTTTTGATCCTGGCCTGCATTTTTGCCTTCTATATTATTATAAGATCCTACAAACAATACATTTTCTCCCTTCAGGTTGTGAGAGTACTACACAACTCTCAGAACTCTTCTGTAATACATTTTTTTTCCCCTTTGAAGAATACATAAATGTCAGCATTAGGAAGGTAGCATTGATTTAAGATGGTCAAATATTTTTAAATGCCTAATTGAATTGAATGTTGAGAATGGTGTCAAACTGATCTCCAAGGAAACTCGAATCTTTCTTAATTAAAACAACTGACAATTATGTAGCGACAGTCGCAAGGACCTTTCCATATATTATTGAGTAAAATGTCATTTTCATGAGGGCTAGGACTATGTTTTAATTTGTCTATATTTTTCCAGTGTCTCCCACAATGCCTGACACAAGCGGATGGTTAATAAATGCTTGTTGAATTATATCATATTTGATTTGTAAAATCTTAGAGTCATCTTTCAACTCTGCATTCTCTATCATCTCACATATTCAATTTGTTGCCAAATTCTGTATTTCTACCTCTACAGAATTTCTCCTAGCTTTCTCCATCTCTCCATTTCTCCATCATCATAATAACATGGTAGCCATTCTGGTTCAGGACCTTATCATCTCTTACTTGTGCAATCACAAAAGCCTTCTAATGTTTTTCTCTGATAAAAGTGTCTCAACTGTTCATGTGAAGCAAATAATGCAAGTTTGGTTATCCTCATTGACAAAAGGGTTACATGATTCACCAAATGTCATTGAGCTAAGAAGGGGAAATATCAGGACTAAAACCCAGGGGGAAAAGTCGGGACAGAAGTGAGTGCAAGGGATAATGTTGTAAAAAATTACCCAGGCATGGGTTCTGTCAATAAAAAGCTATAATTATAGAAGAAGAAGAAGAAGAAGAAGAAGAAGAAGAAGAAGAAGAAGAAGAAGAAGAAGAAGAAGAAGAAGAAGAAGAAGAAGAAGAAGAAGAAGCATTCTGCTTTCTGTAAGACATAGCAATGAAATTGGATGGTTCTTAACTTGAGTTCACTAACCTCCAAGATGTCTTTGGATAAATTTCAGAATCTATGATCTTGGATGGCAAAAAATACACCTTCACTTCAACATAATTGGTTTCCTTTTTAATACTATGTATTTCATTTATGATTTTAAAATATTATTTTGAGACAGGGTTCCATAAGCTTCATAAGATTCCCAATGTTGTTCCATGACTCAGGAAAAGCCTAGAAGGACTATCTTTGATTTAAAGAGTTCTATAATGTTGGAATTAGAGGCAGAGTAGTACCTGGTTACAAACTTGGTTACTAATTACATGAGATCTTGGGAAAATTACTTCTTCATCTCTCTCAAGGTTGGAAGAGAGTCAAAGGCTCTGATAATTCTGAATATGTTTCTTATATCCACTCCCTTCTTTCCTCTGATGATATCTCCAACCTAGCCTAAGCCTTTGTCACTTCACCTCAAGCTTGGACTTTTGCCTGTTGGGTGGTCTCCCTATCTGAAATCTCTTTACTCCAGTCCATTCTCCACTCATCTGTCAAAGTGATCTCCCTAAAGTCCAGGTCTGAGTATGTTATCCACAACCCACAAACCCCTATTCAATCAGTTTAAGTGGTTTCCATTCTGGATTAAATATGAAATTCTCTGTTCTGTGTTCAAAGCTCCAATATACTTTTCCAATCTTGTTATATTTTATAACCTTCTCTTCTCTGGGTCTCCTTCTACCCCTTACCCCTATATTCTGCAATCACGGGCCTCCTTATTGTTCTTTATACTACATACTGAATCTCTTGACTCTGGACATTTTCACTAGTTGAACACTATCCCTGGACCTCTGTTCTTCCTCATCTCCATGTCCTAGTGTCCTAGGCTCCCTTCATGTCTCAGTTAAAGTCTCACTCTCTGCTCAAATCCCTCCTGATCCCCTTAAAGCTAAGGCCTTCTCTTTGTGGATTATTTTCTATTTATCCTGTATATATCTTCTTCCTACATAGTTGTATACATGTTGTCTTCTCTATTAAACAGTGAACTGCTTAAGGGCATAAACTTTTGCCTTTGTTGTATCCCCAGTGCTTATCATAGTGACTGGCACAGAAAAGGTGTTTACATTTATTGACTAATTCATTATGTTTCTTGCTTTAGTTCAGAGGTGTCAAACAGGCCATCAGAGGGCCTCTCTGGAATGTAACCTGAACCAGATTAAAATTAAATTGAAAAATATTTAACAAAATAAATAAAAATACAATAAAAACTAAAAATGTTAATATGTGATATTCAAAGTCATTACCCTTATGACAATGATTGACACCACTTATTTAGTTATAGTCCACTTCTGGAAATAGAGGGCTAGAAGAAAGCCCAGATCCCATTTGACTTTTTCATTAAGAATCTTGAATGAGATACAGTGGATAGAGCACCAGCCCTGAAATCAGGAGGACCTGAGATCAAATTTGGCCTCAGATACTTAATATTTCCTGGTTGTGTGACCCTGGGCAAGTCACTTAACCCCAATTGCCTCAGGAAAAGAAAAGAATTTTGAGTGAACAGGAGCAGTGTTTTTGACATGTTTGCTAGTTTCCCTGATTTGCTAGCAGCTAAATTTCTAACTCCAAATTAATTCTATTGCTTTGGTTAAGAAATGTCATTTAACCATGCCTTGGTTTCCCCCATTTGTGAATTGAAAATTAAAACATTTGCCTTCTATCTTGAAAAGGATATGTTCTCTAGCCTGAAAGACATGCCCATAAATGTTAAGGGCTTGATCCTAGGGGAAGGTCACTATCTAAACAGAAGGTCATTATTTTCCATTAGCCACTCAAGAGAAAACATTTATTCACTCCTGATTTTATGACTCCTGAACATTTATTCACATTTATTCACTTTTGAGAGGGACTCCGAAGCAAGCCACTGATCCCATAACCAATCCCTTGAGACATGTTTTAGATGCCTGAGTATTAACCTTTCTTTACAAAGCACCTCTAAATGTAGCACAATGGAATTATATAAATAGATCCCTCAGGAACAGGAATAAATATCTCAAGTCTTTTTGTACTCACAGACTTAATACAGGCAACAATAAGCACCTGTAAAATGTGATCAAGGGACATGACTTTCTTAAATGGGTAACTTTGAAAAAAGAAATCAGTAGGATTTTGTTCAGCCATTTCAGTTGTGTTCAATCCTTTGTGACCCCATTTGGGGTTTTCTTGGCAAAGATATGGAGTAGTTTGCCATTTCTTTCTCCAATTGCTTTTACAGATGAAGCAAACAGGGCTAAGTGCCTTGCCTAGGGACTTATTTTTCTAATAAGTGTCTGAGAAGAGATTTGAATTTAGGAAGATAAGTCTTCCTGACTTCAGCTCCATGCTACTGGGTGCCAGACCAGTAGAAGTAAGAGGTGGCTAGGTTCAGTGGATAGAACTCTGGACCCAGACTCTGAAGGACCATAGGTCATAATATGGCTTACCCTCTTCTCTGGGTGTTTATTCATCAAGATGAGGATAATATCCTTCTCCCAGGGTTGTTGATATTTATATGATGCTTTTCAAACATTAAAATGCTAGCTGTTGTTATTATAAGGCAAAACTTCTTAAGCTGTGTGACCCCCCCCCCCAATAGGATAACTGGATGTTATGAAACTGAATGTGGGGATCACAAAATTATGATGGATATTTGATTTACATTTTAGTTACATAAAAATTTCTTGGGTGAAAAGGGGTCACAAATGGAAAAAAGTTTAAGAAGTCCTATTATAAGGAATGGTGGATTTGGAGTCAGATGCCCTGATTTAGAGGTTTAATTTTGCTACTAGCCAGCTGTTTCTCCTAACTAGTCCTTTCCCCTCTCAGCTTCGTTTTCCAGAAAGGGTCAGACTAAATGATCTCTCAAATTTCCTTCCAGTTCTAAATAAGACTAAACCTACTCATGGGATGACCAAATTAGAACTTGAAATAACCTAGAAGATATTTAATCCAACTTCCTTATTTTGAAAATAAGAAATTAGATCCCACTGAGGAGTTTTGACAGAAGTCATCCAGCGAGGAAGAAACAGGTTCAGGATTTGAATTGAGGTCTTCTGCTTCCAAATCCAATATTTGTTCCCCTAGGAACCAAACCTCTCATATCATTGATAGAAGAAATTTAGCCCAGAAGACCAAAGTAGGTCAACACCTCCTCTGCAACCCATAGTCTAAGAAAATAGTCTGAGGCATTCATCCCCCCAAAGCCTACACATTTTAGTGTGCCCTAACCAAATTAAAATGTAATTGAAAAATATTTAACAAAACAAATAAAAATACAATAAAATGTAGGTAATATTAATATCTGATTTCTCAAATTAATATGGGTCCCAAAGGAATCTTTAAATACTGTTTAGTGATCTTATTTTTATTTGAGTTTGATTCTACCAGTCTAGACTTTAAGACACTGTGAAGCATTGGGTTAACTGTTAAATTAAGTGATTTTAAGACACAGTGAAAAGTGTTAACTGTTAAATTAAGTGACTTGCCCAAGGTCGTGCAACTAGTATGTGTCAAAGATCTACCTGGCTCCTAGGACTGGTTCTCTAACCACTAAGCAAAACTGTCTCACAAATTTATATCAAATGGTAATGTATGAAATGACAGTAAGGAATTTTTGGCTGTTTTTCCTGATGAAGTTTACTGCTAGAATTAACCGAACAATAACCAAGTCGTGGAAAATGGAAGAAGCTGTGACGATTTCCTCGATAAGCAGAGCCACCAGGCAGTCATTGACAATAAAATTGTGAATTCAGCAATTCCATGCTGTGTTTTAATTTTCTGGCACTGGCATGCCCATTATTTAAACATGCATTTGGGCTGATGCCAGCCTGCCCCCCTCACCAAAGCAAAGGATGGGCTATAAGAAGCTTCTTAAAGTGCTCACCAGCTGAGCTAAGACTGTTACTAACCTTTCTACCCTTAAGGAAAGGGGGTAGGATGGAAAGAAAAAAAAAAAAAAGAGGAACATAGAATGTGGAGAAAGACACTGAAGAGGGAACAGGTAGAAATGAAATTATTAGAACAAGAGAAGAGAGTTGTTATAAACCATGATAAACAAAGTCAGGAGGGAGATATTCAATACAGAAATAACGCATGGAAAGAGTAGGAAAGATGGGATAATCAAGAAGGGATCTCTGGGACTTGAAGTATGGGAGGGAAAAAAGTTGAATGATTGTATCAAGAGCAGGAAAAAAAAAAGGAAAATAGACAGAAAAAAGGTCTAATAGCCAAGAAGGATGAATTTGTAAGTGATTGCCTTGCAATCAATTCGGGGTGATATCTGAATATAAAATAAAGTTTGTTATACAGCGTGGAATATCAATTAAATGTTTTTTTTTATTTAATTTAACTTTTTTTATATACAGTAGCATGAGACTATGCCAGACAAGAAAGTATAGGAACAGATGAGAGGACACCACTGTTTGCCTCCTGTTTGTTTTGACTCATTTGAGAATCCATTTAAAATGTATCTTTCCCTTTTTGCCAATTGCCTTTATGTGGCTCTCAAATTACCTTATTTAGGAACACATACAAAAACAATATTCCATGCATCTGCTTCAGTTTTTCTCCACCACTTTTGTGAATTTTCTCTTTCTGGCTTCTTAAGAAAATGGAACGAAGTCTTGCAGATTTCTCTTGTTTCACTGCCAAACTTTCTTTCCCTTGCTTGATGTATGTATAACTCAGAGAACAAGTGGCCAGGAATAGTAAAACTCTAGCAATTGGTACAGTTAATTCTTGAGATATTGTGACTTACACATGAAGTGATAGAGAGCAGCATAATTCAAGCATGGCCTGGCTATTAGGGAACTACTAATGAAACCAATGAATCCTGGTTAAGGGAGCTGAAGTTAAGTCCTTCCTAAATCCTAAATGCCAAATGACTTGGCAATCTCTAGAGTAGGAATATATATCACGGACCCCCTTGGCAGCCTAGTGAAACCTAAAGACCCTTTCTTAGGATAGTATTTTCCATGTACAAAAAACACACAAGATTACAAAGGAAACCAATGAAACAATTATAATGAAATAGTTCTGCATACACAATTATTCTTTCCACATCAAGACTTTCTTTATTGCGGTTTCAATATACTGCTGGTCAGCATTAAGAAATTCAATGGGAATTTGGGGAAAGTTTTGTGAAAGCCACAGATGACACATAAAGGCCAGCAGACTATAGAGCCTATGACCAAATACTTAACCCAAATTTTACAATAAGAGAAAAAGAAAAAAAAACCCACAGACTTTTCGTCTAGTATGAAGGGAGGGCCAAAATCTTTTACACAAATTTTTCAGATCTTGGGAGCACCATGCTCCAAATGCTGACCAAATGGAAGGGAGAATCACATATATATATATATACACACATATATACATATATAATGTATATATCTATATAATGTATGTATACACACATTCATAGATGTATTATATGTGTTTATATGTATACACACACACACACACATATATATATTTAAGGTTCATGGATCCCATGTTAAGAAATTCTGCTCTAATTTGGAACTGTGCCCAAAGGGCTATCAAACTGTACTTTGACCCAACAGTGTTTCTACTAGGCTTGTATCCCAAAGAGATCCTAAAGGAGGGAAAGGGTCCCACATGTGCAAAAATGTTTGTGGCAGCTCTCTTTGTAGTGGCCAGGAACTAGAAACTGAGTGGATGCCCATCAGTTGGAGAATGGCTAAATAAGTTATGGTAGATGAATGTAATGGAATATTATTGTTCTATAAGAAACAATCAGCAGGGTGATTTCAGAGAGGCCTAGAGAGACTTTTAGGAATTGATGCTAAGTGAAATGAGCAAAACCAGAAGATTATTGTACATAGCAAAAAGATTATATGATAATCAATTCTGATGGATATGGCTCTTTTCAACAATGATTTTCAGGCCAGTTCCAATGGGGTCTTGTGATGAAGAGAGACATCTACACCCAGAGAAAGGAGTGTGGGGACTGTGTGGTTCACAAGAGCATTTTTACTCTCTTTGTTGTTGTTTGCTTTCATTTTATTTTCTTTTTCACTTTTTCCCTTTTTGATTTGATTTTTCTTGTGCAGCAAAATAATTGTATAAATATGTATGTATATATTGGATTTAACATATATTTTACCATGTTTAACATAAAAAATAAATTCTGCCCAAGATGATTATTTTTATTACCGACCTTGACGTTATTTTTTAAAGGTATATAAATCTTAGGGAGACACGTCTTATCACCTCATTCTGTTGCCAGTAACATTCCCAAAACTTGGTTGCAAGATGATTCTGATAAAAATATTGCAACATAAAAAGGTGGAAAAGTATTCTGAAAGTGTTCTTGATCTTTCTGCAAGGGTTTCTGTGTGTCAATTGTATAGAGACACACAGATCTCCAGTGGTCTCCAGATGAAACAGATAGGACAATCATGGTTTACACCAAGCAAGATGTCTAACTGTGAATCCATTTGTGCCATGATTGCTTGTCCAATGGAGACTAATATTTTGGATTTAGTCTCTGCATGGACCCATTAGCTCTGCTCTCTTTTATGACCAAAGGCTAGTCCACTGACTCCTGCCAGTTTTCTTAAAAATGTACACCATTTATGAATGAATAAGAGGATATCAAGCTATTGAGATAAACCTTTACCCACAGGGGAAATTTCTTTCACTGGTATGGTTCTCACTTAGGAAAAATCATAGAATCACAGATTGTTAGTGCTGATTCTGAAACCTTTTTTGGTCATGGCACAGTATTCTTTGCTGTGAGGAATCACATCACATTGAATATTTAAGTTGGCAAAATTATAGAACAGTACAGAGACCAAGCACATGTTCAATTTTTCTTCAATAAGAACAGTTTTTTTTTAGTGAGTTTTTCATGAGTTCAAGGTCTGATATGTTTTGAGGGTAGCATATTTAAGTAACAGGCAATCTTCACTTATTTTGTGAACACAAGATTTACCCTATTACACATGTTGGGAAAGTAATATTTATATTAAACAAAATTATTTATAAATTGTCTTTTACCTACAATAACATAAAATCCAAATTTTCACAGTAGCGAAACTCTTGGCAAACCACAACTCTAATCCAACACTCTCAGTTTACAGATCACTAAAAAGCCTGGAGAAGTTAAATGTCTTGGGCACTCTAGCTACATTTCTGTCCACATCATACATATTGCTTCCATATACTATATTCCCTTCCCCACACCAAACCCATAGTATGATAGGTTGATTAAAATATTGGTATTAGACACTACTGCCTCCTCTTAAGAGTCAGCATTTATATAATGCTCATATGATCCTTACAATAATCCTTTTAGATAGGTACTATTATTATTTTTATGAGGCTAAGATAGTTAAGTGATTTACATGGCTATGTAGCTAATAAATACCTAAGGTAAGATTTAAATTCAGGTCTTCCTGAATCCAAGTCTCATGTTCTATCCACTGGACCACCTTGATACTCTTCAAACTCTTGATACAAAGTACTTGGGTACACTTTGAGGATCTCTTATTGTTTTTGTTTGTTATACCTACCATGTTCTCTATCAGAGTTATACAGAGATATCTGCACATGTATAGCTACATCTGTATCTTTTAATCCTCTACTACTTCCTAAGCTTCTTGAGGACTGTATCTGTTTTGTGAAACAGTATGGTGGAGGGCAGTATCTTTGCATCATTTCCCACCTGTTAATCCTCAATATTGGGTAGTCTCCAGTATTTCTAGGGTCCTGAGCTTCACTGAAGAAAATTACAAAATTGATTCAATTTCACCTATTCCAAATTCATGCTGCTTACCCTCTGTTGGGCCTTCCTTGGAGCTCAGCAATCCTTTCATTCCACACATATTGATTCCATATTCTCTGTTCCATTTCTCACATCAACTGTTCTGAATATTTTCCTTTCTGCTCAAGGCCCTGACTGCACCCCCTACTTCCAGATTTATAACAGATGACCCAGTCTTCTACTTCTCTGAAAAGACTAAAGATATCTGATAGGAACTCTATGAACCCTTTAATTGCTAATCCACTTGACCCTCCTTTCCATTAGTTTCATTCAGTGAGCTGGCCCTCTCCTGGATGAGGCTCATCACCTATGTCCTTCGGCCTGCTCCTGAATCTTTCTCTGGCAATCATCTCTCTCCCAGGAATCTTCGAACATTCTCTCTTTAGTTCCATCCCATATGCCTACAAACATGTTTAGGTCTTTCCAAGACTAAAAAAGACTTCAACCCTGCTAATCTATCCAGCAACCCTCCCATCTGTTCTCCCCTTCATGGACTAACTTAACAATATTTAAACCCAATGCCTTCATTTGCTCATCACTTGTCAGCCCCTTCCAGGCTGGTTTCCATTCCTTCCACTCATGAAAACTACTTCAGAATTCATTAGTGCACTAATTACCTCTTTATCATCAGTTTTCTTTCTCCCTCCTTCCCTCCCTCTTTTCTTTCTTCTCTCTCTCTCTCTCTCTCTCTCTCTCTCCCCTCCCATATTTTCTAGAGAAAGATTCAGGAGCAGAAAGAGCTAGGCTACACTGCATTTGGGGACAGCTAGATAGAAAAGCAAATAGAGGACTGGGCTTGGAGTCAGAAATACTCATCTTCCTGAGTTTAAATCTGGCTTCAGGCTTTTACTAGCTCTGTGATCCTGGGCAAGTCACAACCTCATTTGCCTCAGTTTCTTTATATGTAAAATGAACTAGAGAAGGAAATGGCAAACCACTTCAGTTATCTCTGCAGAGAAAACTCTAAATGGGTTTAGCTGGACATGATTGAACAACAACAAACTGCACTGAGAGACTCAGTGTCCAGAACAAAGACATAGGTAGCAAAACTCTTGGCAAACCACAACTCTAATCCAACACTCTCAGTTTCTTCAGGACAGTTGTTCTTCCCGCAACTTCCAAGAAATATTTTCTTGTTTGACCTCCTCTTCTAACAGTTTCTCCTCTGCCCCCTTTCCCTTCCTGACCCCTGATTCTTGACATTCTCCAATATTTGTCCTCAGGTCTCTTCTTTTTTTTTTTTTTTTTTCTTTTTTCTTTTTTCTATACTCTGGAGATCTTTCATTCTCAAGTTTCAGAAATCATCTTATATTTCTGTATAATCTAATTCTTAGGAAGATTTTTCTTATATCAGATCTAAATCTGTTTCTCTGCAATTACTACCCATTGCTCTGAGTTCTCCCTCCTGGGCCAAGCAGAACAAGTTCTTTTGCTAATAAACATTAGCAATTTATAGTCTGCAATTTATAGTCTAAGAGAGTTGCCTGAGGCACCAAAAGATTAAATTATTTGCCCAAAGTAACACATCCAGTATGTGTTAAAAGCAAATGGTTCTGTCAGTAGGTTGCTACTTTCTACTGCTTTTCTTCTTGGTTAGAATTGAATTGAAATGACAGGCTAGAAAAAATTGAACTCTATTTATACAAAATCATATTGAACTTTTTGTGTGAAAAGATGCTAAATTATATTTATATATATTTATTTCTATAAAATAGCTGCATCATTATCTGAAATAATTATTATATAGTCAGGAGGTTGTAAGACTCATCCAATGAAATAATATATGTATAAGACTGAAAATTATATGTTTATTTATATGTTATATTTTATATATTTACATATATAGATTATATATTTATTTGTGTGGTTATTGTTATTTTATGGAGGTCAGTTAGGCAGAATAGAGAAAGCTAGCCTTTGGGTCAAATAGACCTGGATTAAATTTTACTTTCAACATGTATTTACAGTTATCCCTTCCACATGATGACTTTCTCCATTGCAGTGTGGATATATCATGGGTCAGCATAAAAAATTAAATAGGAATTTTGGAGGAGTTTTGTCGAAGTCATACAAAGACCAACAGATTACGTTAGCTACAACAAAGATAACGTTAGAAATTCAGAAATGCATAAAATATATGTAACGTATTGTATACTGTCAACACATTTTATCTTTTAAAATTATAATGATTCAGACTTCTCTATTATGAAGAGAAGATCAAAAAACTTCACATGGCTTTTCCAGATCATGGGAGTACCATACCCCTAACCATGAAAAGTGAAAGAGATGACTAATTTATGATTGTTGGGCAAATTCACTTAACCTCTTGGTGCCTTAGACTATATTTATTGCAAAACAATTGTTAATCCATTAGTTGAGGGAGTTTTCTCACTGAGGGGACTGTGAAATAACAGGTCCAGACAATAAGATGATGATAATGATGATGATAGTTACTGTTATTGAATGATGAACCCAATTTGCCAGAATTGCTCTTTATATGGAATCTCCAGACTGAAAGGACCTTATTTTTTTATTGCTGAAGATGATTCCCCTTAAAATGGGTTCTACATCTTGTACTAATAAAGTAACCTGAGACTTAGGCACCTAATTTAAGAAAATAGATTAAGCATCATGAGGAGGTTGTTGATATCTTTTAGTCTTTCAATAAAAAATCTGTGACTTCAAGTTCTGGAATACAGATGTACCAGGGGGACTGGGCCCCAGTCCTTATGAGCAAGCCCAGAGTGCTACTGATGCAATTCCCCATATGGAAGAGTCTGGGAAATTTCCATGATTATTTATGCTTTAACAAGGGAATGGGGTAAAATGAAAGAAATAATGACACTGAAATCTGAGACCTCTGCCCCTCTTTGGGGACTCCTCTTCCCTATTCACTTATGTTTTTATATAGTCTATCCTTATCTCAAGTTTGGAAATGAAGCACCATGGGGTATTTAAGTCTCATTAACTAATATAAATGAGTGCTGGTAAAAACAAAATCTGTATTTAGTTAGTATTCTAGAGTCAAAGAATCTGAGTATGAATCTTATATCCCGCTACTTGTATGAAGCATGATCTTGAGCAAGCCCCTTCCTTTTGGGGGCTCAGTTTCCTCATCTAGCAAATTAAAGGGATGATCTAGATCAGTGGTTCTTAAATCTTTGTTCTCAGTATCTTCATGTTGTTAAAAAAAAAAAAAAACTATCGAGAATCTGTTCAAAGAGTTTTTGTTCACATGGGTTATATTTATAGCTATTTACTATATCAGAAATAAAAAATAATTTTAAATTTGTAGACCCTCTGAAAGGGTTTCAGAGACCCCAACAATTCTTTGGACTACACTTTGAGGACCACTGGTCTAGACCATCTGAAGAGCTCTTCCAGCAACACATTCTGGGACTTTGTGGTTTCTTCCAATCACAGCATAGACTTGTTTATAGTGGAGTGGGGGGATGGCAGGTAAGGGATGGAGGACCAGAAGACTAACTGGAAGAAGAATTACCTTGATCTAGTCATGAAAGTCACCAAAGGGATTTCATTAATGACTCAGCTCCTCCAATTGATTTTATCCTGATGTTAAATATCCGTGCCATCCTCAAGTATTTACCCAAAGGGCACTTTGCAGATGTACATGGGATTGAGACACTGACATTTTTATTTATTCATAGGTGCACCTTATAGGACAGAGGAACCAAAGGAAGCCGACTGAAAGGTTTGGTTTCTCCTCCAGCTTTGTTAATGGTCATCAGGGGCAGATAGTGGGAGTGGGGGAGTGGGGAAAGATCGATGCCTCCAAGCTCTGTTAATGTAACATATTTATTAACTGTGGGCCTATAATCTAATAACCGTGCTGTCTGCTCCCCAGCTAACAGGAACCACTCATGTTTCCTGAGAGCCAGGAACAGCTGAAGGAGCCACACACACACACACACACACACACACACACAGAATTAACCCTGAGGTGAAGTCACTTCTGCCCC